>NC_060258.1:0-168215 GCF_921293095.1 Ischnura elegans
TCTTTACTTAGTAATTAAAAACGTCCTGAAGTTCTCGTGGTCAGGCATAATTCTAAGTTCCATTTAAAATCCATGAACTAATATGAAAATAATATAATATAAAATTCGAAGTAATTAATCTAAACGGATGGGGAAGAGTTGTAACAGTGATTTCTAAAATCATGAGAGAGAAGAGAACTGTCAAATTCTGTGCAGATGGTAGTTTGGAGTATTAAAAAACTCACCCAATCCTACACGATGCAGTATGCGATAACTACGTCCAGGAAAATACTGCCAAAGTGTTTTTAAGGAAAATACTGCAAAAGTATTTTTGTGCATTAGAGAGCCAGCAAGTAAATTTTGTCTGGTGATATGCTCTAAATCTGGAAAACTCACACCTCAATTGAGTTTGCTTTAGGCCGCTGTACAAGGAAAGATATGAGTGCACATCGGCGGATCTAGGGGGCCATGGGGGCACGTGCCCCCCTCCAGACTCTTTAAAAATACGCAAGATTTTTTATACTTTCCCAATATCATTGCGTTCGTTTTGTATTACAAGGTATCCTCATGCCCCCCAGAACAAAATCCTGGATACGACCTTGCTTGTGCCCCCCCCCCTGCCCCCGAAAGAAATCCTGGTTCCGTCCCTGTGAATGCAACTATGTACTGTTTTGAAAAAATTCTCCCCACATACACTTAAGGGTTCTTAGGCAGTGGCGGCGCGTGCGTATACGCATGTTAGCAAGTGCTCACCCAAAGATGAATAAATTAGAAAAGAAAACTATTCCTTTGCAACGAGAAGGATAAAAATCCTGTCTGCATATGCAAGATACAAGAGCCTCCGAACGCTACAGCTATCTCCATTTCGAATTCACCGCTGTACAAGTGTGCGATCCCGTGGTATTTCGCCGGGCGCATTTTCGGTCTATGTGTTCGCTTGAGGGTGCTCTGGTGGGACGAAGTAAGCGGGGGGTATGTACATTTCAAATGGGTGATGGGAGCAGACTCAAAACGATGCGAATGCGCACGCGCACATTTTTGGTGACTGACTCGCAGGTAGTGTAGTGGTGTAGCCGCAATCTACACTACCTGCGCCAAATGCACCTTGACCTGCACCCAGGTTCCTAGTCCGTCTACAGAGTCATCTGTATGGCCGTTTTCTACACTACTTCCTCATAGGGTGTAAGGAAAGGAGAATGAATTTCACCTACCGTCACTTGTAAAGGCGTGTTTAGAATAATTATTTTAATGCATGCTAATATTATTTCTGGTCATGCAATTTTAAGTGTAGAATATACCAGTGATATGTTTTGCTTTCTATGAATTCTATTACGATGAAATATGATGCTAATGGATTCGGATTAGCATAATATAATTAAATCATCCTATATCTGCTCTAATGCACACCCTAGATAAATTACCACCAGCCGCCACGGTTCTTAGGGGAGTTTTAATCACTCAATCAAAATACGAGAGTTAAATAAAACACTTAATTCAATGCAATGTGCACTCAGAGCTCAGGGAAACATTTCTTAATAATCACTTATTAAAATTGCGTAAGGTCGGAAAGTTCCCTTCGTTTGTTAGGGCATTGATAATCCTTATTTAAGCCAAGCGCTACCTGCTAGCTGGGTGCTCTGCTACCTGCTAGCAGCCTGCATCGTATCAGCTCTCATAGCCTCGCACCAAGGTGGCCTCACACGCCGGGGCCAGCCGGAACCAGAATTACGCCACATGGGCTTTATCCATCATTCATACTTAGCCGTCGCATTTTTGCACCCTTGACGCAAAGCTCAGGGAAACATGCCTTAATAATCACCCATTAAAATTACGCAAGGTGGGAAACATCAATTACGCATTTCTTTATTGAGCGACATGCGGAAACGGCATCATGTTTTTAATCGTCGCGCGTTTCCGCCGGGGAACAAGGTTACCTCGCAATGTGCTCTGGCTGGGTTATTTCGTAGCAATCCGCATGTGTTGTCGTCGGTCGGACCTTGTGCTAGGATAAACATTCACCCTTCACTTTTTTCTTATGGCAAACAAGAGTAGGTAATTATATTGTTGAGCAATAAATGTGTCATAACATCAATTATTCAGAATTTTCACTTTCTCTTCCTGCATTTACCTGTGGTTTTCCTCCGTATCCATAGGTTGCAGGTTCATCGCACTCTCGATGGTCATGGCCCTCTATCCAGCGTGGTTCTCTGTGGCTGCTTTTTTCTACCTTGGGTTCCTCTCTCTTTGTCTCTACAAATACAGATCCGACCGAGATGATTACAGGTACCGTAATGTTTTGCAAATTCAAATCATAATACATATAAGTCAGACACATTATAGTTTGTATTTCTTGTTCTACGGTCAATCCTTCATTTTGTGGTATAAATAGTAAAATTTAGATTAGTATTAGATGTAAAAAATTAGGGATGAGTCGATTCCACTTTTTTCGATTCTGATTCCAATTCCGATTCCTTCAAATCGATTCCCGATTCTCGATTCCGATTCCATCGATTCTTATTCCTTCTGACAGGTAGGGTTTTGATTTATCTGTAGCATCGCTGTCATTAAAATTTAAGAATTGAATGGAATAAAATAACTAGGGATGGACGAATCCAGGATTTTTGGAGCCAGATACATTTTCAAATTCCTGCCATTAAACAAAATCAATTTTCCGAGTTTCCTCCGTGTGGGCAAGGCTGACACCGCGGCCGCTTAGGTGTGTGGCATCCTTTATGCCCCAGGTTTATCGTCTATGCTCAAAACGTTTATCTACCTGGAATCGATGGAATCGGAATCGACATTAGGCGATCGATTCTCGATTCCGATTCCGTGCCCGAGAATCGGTGGAATCGAGAATCGGGATTTGGAATCGACTCATCCCTATAAAAAATTTAATTCAACTTTTTTAATCAAATCTTGATCAAATGAACACCTATCCTTTCCCACTGTGATTTTTGTACCTTGAATAATCTAGACAAACTATTTTGTGTCCACACATTGGTATCAAATTCGATGTGGTTCAACAGGATTGAGCAGGTACTACATTTCCATCAAAATGGATTAAACCAACGAATGAAATAAAGCCTCTTGTCTCTTAGACCTTGAAACAATTATCGCTTCTTTCATCACGTTGTGTGGTCCTGAAACTGGAAATGAGCTAATATTGATCGTAAGATGCTATGAAAACTCTCATTAAGGCAAGCCGTATTTTTAAGTTCTTATAAATTACGTAAGAAATTATATTTTATAACCAAAATGCGAGAAGAGGTATTTCCGAAAAATAAATAAATTCCTTATGGAATCGAAACGGAATGCTACATCGAGCTTTTCATCTTATTTTCAATTATACTTTAATCAATAATTGAGAATTATTTCAAGATTTACGTAATTCCAAGAATAATTCCAACTTTTATCTAATACAAGTGAGGGAAATTTTTCATTTTTTCAAATTTTCTGCTAGCTAAATTGATTGAAAATTAATGTTAAAATTTACAATTAGCACTGAATTCTTCGATTTTTCGGTCACTTAAGTAACTTTGTATTTCTCCAATGTTTCATTTGATAGCCAAGCTTCATCTTTGCCACAATATGGAAAGTCATTTAGGCAGTATTTTGATTGAAAATCTGTCAAAACCTAGTACTTGATTCCCAATTTCTCTGGTTTATTTGGCATGTACCGCATAAAAGTGCAGCGACCTTTTATTAAATAGAGCTATGCATTGGCTGCTATGCCGAAGTCTCCATCGAATTCACTATCTTGAACCTTGCAACTGGAATCGTCACTTCCATCACACGCAGATGGTTACAGAATAGGCGGACGGTCCTTGGACTGATGTTTCCTATTTACTTGCAGAATTCTCATATAACCCATAAAACAGCAACAACACAGTATTGTGTACGACATTCCCTAGCAGCCATTTGAATGACAGCGGTTCTTTTCTCTTGATGTCTTTGTCGACTCCTAACTTTCTTCAACTCGCTACTGACTTACCTGCTGAAAATTTTCCAACGAAAGTGAAATATGGTATACTCTTCTCCAACTGCATTGGAGAGAGAGCATTTCAAATGCATACAAATGGATCGAAAGCCAAAAGTAATGCTAATCGCCGTTCGAAAGGTATGGACCCAACCTCCAACCGGGGGCTGATTCGCATATTTCAATAACTCACAGTTATGTTTCTTGTCATGTTCTTATGAACCTTTATTCAACAGTGAGCATATGAATAAAGGGAGTGTAGACAGCACTTAAAACAATTGAAAAACAAATGAGAAAATATCATGACATTTCCCTTTCAATTTAAAAAATTAAACCCAAACGAAAATAACCATTCCATTGTTAACATCACACTTTATAAAATAATAATAATCATTTAATTCAAGCAAACTTTTCAGACCTTACTATTAGAATTTACGAATGTTTAAATTTAAAGAAAGTAATGTACTTTAACATCACCTAATTTACATTAATGTCATTAATCAAATACAAAATTAACGTTGAAATAATATTCAAAATACAGTCAATCACAGTACCTCTTTTGTTTTCTCAAATTCCTGCCTGTTCTAGTTTTGTATTCATTATCGATTAAATTGTTATAATTTGTTTGCATAGGGGTTATAGATTATCTCAAATGGAATGAATTCCTTCGCAACATCCAATTCTCATGATTTTTTTACTATGCAGGACCATGGTGTTCTATCTTTGGCCACTACTACACCAAGTAACCAGACTCTTATTTTTATTACAACTTTATCACCTGGGTAAAAGTCTTGCCTGGTGACAGCACCTCTGTCATAATATTGCTTACATTTGACCTCTAATTATTACGTACATTTTTCTGAATCAGTGGTTTTAACGATTTGCCTATAAAAGGCAAGTTGGATGTTTATAGCCTTCGACTCATTAGTAACTGAGCTGGAGATGCTTCTAGGCCGAGACAGGAGTGTTTCTATGTTCCAACAGTGAGAGATGAACATCATCTCGACTCTCATTACATTTTAACTCCTCTTTCAGCTAGTCCATTTGATTTAGGGTAAAGAGGTGAATTAATTGTTTTTAACCGAATTCCCCAATCATTTGTAAAATGTCCAAAGTAAAGAGGGTTAAAAGGCATATTGTCACAAGTAATTACTCTTGGAATACGATGGGTTGTAAAGACTGGTTTCAGATTTTTTACAATTTTATCTGCCGTACGTGATCCTAGCAGCAATAATTCGATCCAGTTTAAAAAATAATCAATTACAACTAGACAAGTTTTTCCAGCGAACTTTCTTAATTCCATGCAAATCTTACATTTATCTTAAATATCTTAAATACATTTATAGAAATGAGATATTCAATTGAATTGATCAAATTGATGAATATATGTAAGGAAACCAGAACATACATACAATAAAACATTTATTCAAAGAGAAAAATAAAATAATTCACACAAAGAATAAGTGTGGCCATGGAAATTGCTAACAAGCATTAAGGGCCAGCAAACAGGAAGTGAAATTTAGATTAAAAAATGGCACAAAGATAAATCAAGTACAAACAATGATTTGAGCCGGAAAGTAGAAAAAAAGTTAACTCGGAACAAGCGTTGTAACCCATTGCAAAAGGTGAAAGTTAAATTCAGGAAACCAAGGCTGCATCATCTTCCACTTCCTGAAAGAAGAAAAGAAGTAGTCAGTTTAAAATTCAAGCAATAATATATCCTTTTGTAAGATCTGAGTAGGAGCTCCCGGCATTTCAAATTGACCATGACTCATATAGGCAGTCAGTATTCTGTGAAGTCTGTAATTTTAGCACTAATTCTGTATTCTGATTAGTATACGGCACATTATCTATTATTTTATATGAGGTTTTATCATAAACAGTAAAACCTCTATGTAGAGAACCTCTTTATCTCGTAAAACCTTCAGATATCGTACCCACAAGACAGCCTGAGACGGCCTAACTACCTCCGCAATTCGTACCGAGACAACTAGAGACCATTAATGCAGCCATGATTATGTGTATGGAATGGCATTTTCAGAGATAAATGTTTCACGCTTATTTTTTTCTTATACACCTTTAATAATTTTCACGTTAACCATTAGTTAGGGCATCCACCTATCCTAATCATATTAAGTAAGTGACGTATTAAGTAATCGTGACGTGACATATTAAGTAATCATATTAAATAAGTGACGGTAAGTGAAGACAGAGCACATCGTTTTCTCCCGAATCGTGGTCAAAATCGCGCGATAGCACTCGCTTTCTTTTACTGATGGCTTTATTTTCTTGTAAGTGCCTACATACTATGTTCAGTTAATAAAAGAGGCGACCAGCGCAGCCTATAATCACTAGCTGACGGAAATATTTCTACCAACTTCACTCCCATCCATGGAGACAGAATTACTCGACCGCATTGCTACTTCCGCTCCTAGAATGAAAATATTTCATGAATTTTCCGTGACTCGAAATAAATCAAATACAGTTTTGCAATTATTTTATTCCCATATTTCCCGGTGTAGCACTTTCTCACTGCCCCCTTGGTAATTTTTTCGATGCTTTCGTGTACGATCGTAGTTTAAAATTTATTGCGCTTAGCGACAGTCATATGTCTTGCCTGCGTATTTATGCCGCGAATTCTGACTCTTCTATCGGGAGTCTGGGACGTCAATTTCTAGCAATACTGAACGAACATCAATCCATGCACGACAGTGTTAGGTGAAGGAGACAGCTAATTAGCTGATACGCGGTAGGGCAATGAAAATTTTTACCGTCGCCGCCGCATTCTGAAGTAGTTTGCCCAGCATTCTCACCGGGAAATCACGTCCTTTCACAGACCTACCGTTTCTGTGTGCCCTCGACAGAGTTTTTCTTCCGAGTGCTACGTGTATTGTATTTCGGAGAGAGGGAATTCAACAAAAGTTTCAAAATTACGGTAAATTTGTTTGTCTATTTTTTGCAGTAGTCACGTGTTTATTTATTTATTTATAATCTTTAACAAGTCACATGTTATAAGAATGATAAATCAATTCTAAAAGATCTAATTAGGAGTATCTTCAACTGTTTGCCATAAAATATGAAAAACTATGAAAATTACTTAATTAATCATAGGCTGATGATGGATTCGAGAAATAAAAGAAGGCGACTGCTTGACATTAGCACATAATTAGCAATTTTCCTAGCCATCAACGAGGACAGGCAGAAGGCAGTGACCTTTGGAACACCATCATTCACCCTCACATCTATTTTAAACAACCGAGGAAAAACAGAAGAAACTGTATATGTAGGCTGCACAAATAAAAAAAACTCAGGCAGTTAAATACGAGGATGAAGAAATTATGTTGAGAAATATAAAACTAATGTTCTTTCTTCCGAATACTATTAGTAAATTATTACCCTTAGAACAGAGAATTATTTCTTAGATCAAAAGGCATTAACGAAAACAGCACTAGTGATTTATTTAAAGTGAAAATGACATTAAAAAGTTCTCGTGGAATTGAAAACATTATTTCGAAAGAGTTTATAAAAAAAATTTAAGCAAACCCATTAACTATAAATTTATTATCTTAAAAGGCCTCTTGAACAATTTACTTTTACCTTTGTGTATATACTGATTAAATTGTAAATATATTTTCACTTATGCATACCTATATGTCTACATATATTAATATAATGGCTTAAATACCTTTCATTTCCCAAGGATATGAAAAAATGGTGCCTACCACTAAAACCATTCTATGGTGAACCTCCATACATCAAATTACCCAAATTTTGGTCCCCTCCATGACGATGTAAAGAGGTTTTATCATACAACTTCAATGGCAACTAGTCCCCTAGATTAGGGTGTCCCAAAAAAACCGAAAGTTTGAAAGTTGAGGGGGCATTTCCATTTTCCTATGCGAATGCATGAAAAAACATCCCATAGAAATTTTCAGCTCAATCGGACAATATTTGACCCTGCCGAAACGCATTCAAAGTTTGAATTTTAGAGTTTTCCAGATTTCATGCAATGTTGCCTAGCTCTAAGGGTCTTGGGGGATTTAAAATTAGAAACCTCTGTAAGAAAATGCTCTCTTATTATTTTACTGTCATAATGCGGATACAAATGCACTGTGAACAACAAGAAATATGAAAAACTAGAGTTTTTTGCCACTTTTTCCATGCATTTTCCTATGCCGCTTAACAACTAGTAACAGATGTTGCCTCTGAACCTCATCATTTGTCAATTTTTTCTTGACTAGAAAATATTTTATTAATTGAACTCCTCTCTCTGCAGTATCATTAACAACCTTAAGGTGTTGAACTATAGATAGGCCCTTCTGATAGTCTACGTCACTTTTCCATGTGCACGGATCTCGCAGCAAAAATGCCGGCGAAATACCAATAATTTTGAAAAACTTCACAGAATTTTTCGAAGCGAAGTCAGCGAGAGTCAGCTCACTAATAGGTCGATTAGGCGGAAGAGTAGCCCGAGGTGCGTCATCATCAGACCCCTCATTCTCTCTGATTGCTTCCGCAATGTCTCTTTTCTCGTCGTCAGAAACCATTTCATCGAAGAGGGCCATACAATTCAAGTTTTCGAAAGTTATAACCATAGATGGTTACAAAACTTGGCCAAAGCTGCTGCGTAGTGAGGGTCTTTCTTCCGAGCAAGGACTTTAAGTAGCTCAAGATCCATTCTCGGAGCGCTCACTGCCAAGGGACAGATGTACCAATGTTTCATATATACAATTGCAATGAGGCAACACAATTTGAATAAATTGTCACTGTCATGTGTCGACAAACGCAATTGCTTGCCAAAAATCCACGTTTTCAAAGCGTAGAGCTCCTTATTCATCCATCGTGATTTGTCAGTTGGGCCTGGGGGGCGAACCACAGACTTCTCTTTCTTGGGAACCACACCACCCAACCACACTATACGCAACTCCAAAAGTTCTTTGTAGTCGTCTCGAGGATGGTGGTTCTAAAATAATATGGGGCATAATTTTAAATACTAATACTGAGGATGGACTTTAAATCACCCTGAACATCCTGATATTTACCATTTACGATCCTGCAGCTGAAGAATACAAAATTTGATAATGTCATCTACATTTGAAATATGCTTCAAACAGCCTCTTGTCGTCTTCGTTGCATTGGAAGTAATTTCCCATCCCAGTGCACTGCTAAAGGAACTTGAGGGTGAAATTCTTACTGTCTCGGTCCTTTTATTCACTCTCATTCTATGTAGATGATATTTGGAGAAGATACTAAATGGATTTCATCCCCTTTAAAACTTAACGCAGATGCTGTCGCATTGGCGACAGCCTGGACTATCATAGACCCAGCGGCAGAGGACATCTGAGTCCGATCTAGGGAAGCAGTCACAAGGCTGTCGGACAGTATACTTACTCTACGGCGCTTTCCGGACCTTGTCCGCATTTCAAATTCTGTAAAAGTAACAAAATGTTATTTCTCCCTTTCTTCCGCCATATTGGTCACCCTTCCCGCACCCGGAAAAAATTACCTTCTTCCGAATCCGACGAGCTCGTCGTACTCTCCGCAGATATCTGTCGAACGAGGTCCACTTTCTCATCCAATATTTCCTTTTCTTTCTCATGCCGTTTTTTCCTTTAAAAATCCTCTTCTTGAAGTCTCTTACGGTTTTCTAAACACTTACACCACTTTATATCAATACCCGCCATATATCCTTTTCAATCAGTTTTCATAGATATGTAAAACAGCTTGTCCTCCTCCACAGTAATGTTTGAAAGGGCGTCTTTGCAGCCGATGTCAAACAGACGGTCGAGCACTTTGCTGAATTCCTCTCTTGCGGACACTGACTTCTCACTAGTTTTATTTTTGTCTTTCCCAAGGGCACGGTAGTTCTCGTAAGCTGTCAGGAGCTTCTTAATGGCTGCTCGAACCTCCTGCGTAGGAATATTAGACTTTCCCCACACAGCAAGTAACTCTTTGATTGCAATCCTTGCTGCATCTGCCGCTGACATCGATCCTGGAGAACAGTGTAGGTTGTAAAAGAAAACTTTGAGAACTTCACGCAGCGTTGGGAGTTTACCATTGCCGGGCAAATGTTTATACTCATTACCCTCCAACCACGCACTTGTCGCACTTCGCATAACCGGCGTACCCTTCGACTTCACGTTCATTCTGGCCACCGCCGAAACAGCCTCGACCTCGAAACACACGACAATACCTCTCGTTCTCAGTTAGTGCACAACACTAAACTCCACGAGTGACTGATAGACTAAGTCGGGATACTTTTAACATAAACAGAGCGATGTTCTGAAAGCGCATAGCATAACTCGAATCTCAACGCGACACGGCGCGCCGCGGCGGGGCAATATGCACTCGACTGGCGCCTGGCGGCCGCAACGGCGAGCGGGACTTGTAAACACACCGAGTTGTGGCTATGAAGCTCATTTTGACTCAAGTGTTGTTGTCAACGACCATAGAGCTAGAGGAGATGGTTTGAACTTAAAATTGGTTGTTTTTTAAACACTCGAGCCTCCTGCAGGGTAGGCAACATTGCATGAAATCTGGAAAACTCTAAAATTCAAACTTTGAATGCGTTTCGGCAGGGTCAAATATTGTCCGATTGAGCTGAAAATTTCTATGGGATGTTTTTTCATGCATTCGCATAGGAAAATGGAAATGCCCCCTCAACTTTCAAACTTTCGGTTTTTTTGGGACACCCTACCCCTAGATACATAACTCAACAAGAAAGGAAAACAGTTGGCAAACATAAATAAAATAATTACCTTGGAAGCCTTGGAAGGATAATAACATCTCTAAAGGCCTGGTTATACAGTACATGAGAATGTACAAGAAAATGTGATAATGTCTGAATTTCAGAATGAACACGAAAATGCACCGTGTAACCACGCAAAATTTTTGAGAATGTATGACTTTATGAATGTCTGTTCTAATTTTGCTCAGACAATCATACAATTTGAACTCAGAGTCACCTGGTGGCAGACTACAAAAACGACACATTCAGTTCACCTGGCTTGTGCAGGTGACTTCTTTGTTTATGTACGGCCCCGGTAGTTATTTGGATTTGATATGATCTTGCTTGACTTGGATATTTCACTGTTTGGTGGAGGTACGTGAAAGTGGTTTTATTTTTTGCCAAAATTCGTTTTAAAACCATGTGATTTCGGTGTTATAGGAAATCTTGGCGGTGTTATTATAATGCTACAATTTTCCCACATTTTTACGCATTTTATTTTTTTATGGCACACATTTCATGAATACTTATACTTTTATTAAGCATTTTACATAACATTTAACACAATTTTGATTGTATAAAATTTATTATAAAACTAAATGAAAGAAATGGTTCAACTTATATTGGTTCAAGGTATATGAATGGTTCAAGTATGTAGTCTTGGTGAATATGATCCGCAAACTGCGAATTCCCACTACCTCATGTGTGTATATTTTAAGAGCCATTCAAGAATTTTTGGATTGTCAAGTTTCTCTACTCTAAATAAAGCCTTTGGCCTAGTCCATATCCATTCAGGCAGCCAAAGAAAAAATCTTACCTTCATAGTCTCCGATTTTGTTGAATTTAGCATATGTCAAACTTCAGGACAAATTAAGTAATATGTCGTTTTTATTTTTGTCCAAAAAAAAATTTTTGGCCCGAGATACATTCCACCGAACATGGACTCGCTGGTGCTATCACTTGTGATTTTGGACAAAATACTAAAATGCTCATATCTCAGGAATGCTTCAAGATATTTTGCTAATTTCTGTTTTATTTGAAAGGTAATAATTTTGCAATTAAATTCATATCTTTGATTTGAAAATTTGTGCCCACATTTTTTTGCTGCAATTTTTTATTTTTTAATTTTTTTTAATAAAAAATTTTTTTTCTCAAAAATGCCAATCCTAAAATTTTTTATTTTTTTCTGTTCATCAGTACCATTGAGCGCTACAATCCATGAAAAGGAGAACTTCCACTTTTCAGTTTTACAGGTTTTATAAACAATTCAAAAACTTTCCATGCATTACGCAAGTTTCCATTACCACATTGTCAGATCACAACACAAAATCACAATCTCTAGGCTAACTATATTTTTTTTTATTCTTCTTAACTATGGGTAACAGTCACAAATTAAAAAAATATTAATGGATTTCAAATTATGTGTGCAAATTAAAAATATACAGCTTCCAAGGCATACTTCTCCGAACTCTGCTTAGAACTAAATTTAACAATTCAATGAACTAAACATTTGTTCAATGGCATCAGTATCTGTATATTACTTACTTTGTCCTGAAGTTTGACATATGCTAAATTCAACAAAATGGGAGACTATGAAGGTAACCCCCCTGCCTGAATCGATATGGACTGGGCCCTTTAAAAACGCTATGTAGTAGCAACAACAAGCTCCTCCTTTGCTTTCTTTGACGGAGTGACTGCGTTTTCAAATGATAGCGGATAAAAAAGCATGTGATAGACAAAGAAATAAGTTTCAAGTTCTATTTACGCTGTATTTACTCGAGTTCCTGTTTTTGAATCAAGACCGACTGCAAAACGAGTCGAAATTTAAGGTGTTGTTCGACATGCAGTGAACGTTATGGGCATCACAGTAATAAATAATGAATTTACCTTGCCAAAAGCCTCATATTTCTAGTAAATTCCCGTAGCATGCGCCGATTTATAGGAGAAGGATGGAGTGAAATCATGACACACACTCGCTTTCAAGTCTAAAACTCAATTGCCTTTATTATGTCCTGTTTTTTATATCGCAAGGCTTAAGGGCACGAGAAATTTTTAAAATGTGCATTCATTATGGAACACTACTACCCTACCAAATTTGAACGATATCGGCGAAAGACTCCTTGCTAGTCCACCTGCCCTTTACATTCCTTATTTTTCTCCGTGGTTTAATCGTAATCTGTATTTACTCTCGTAAACAGCCACTTTCCTTATAATTTGATCCTACAATGGGTAGAATGATAGGTACATTTATAGAGTTGTTTACAAAGTGAAATAAGTAACTTGATAAAACCTTCGGTAACTTTGATTTAAGAGTACATATACCTACGTTGAGGATATCCCGTTGGCAATATAGATAATGTATTTGACTCAATTCTGTGGATCATCAACCACTTATTCCTCTTATTGTCGTCCTTTCGAATACAAGCAAAAAACATCTCCGGCGAGTAAATAGAAGTACTAGACAACGGGGCACTTTATACGATTTTATGGGATACATGATTTATATGTTTTTCACACGTTTTTCTATTGAAGGTCCATGCTGCCATACACTTACTACATTAAGCAAATGATGTAGGTGTGTAAGGTAGACCACAATCTGCAATCAACTTATTTAAATTTAATCTTCCCAAAGCTCCCCAAACAATCGTCTTTATTTATTTCAACAACACCTTGGCAACCCAAAATATTCCCAATCCCAAGTTTGAAGTTAAAGCAGCAATTATATTCGCCAAATATGCATTTGAGTCCCCACATAGACAGTTTTTCTATCCACTTCCTAGGCCTGTCATCAGTGGATACCGTGCCGTGATGTAACGCGCCCACGCTCCGTCACGTGTTTTCAAACAGTCGATGAAGATTTTTTTTAATGACTCATGTCTCTGCTTTAAAACATTATTCATCCGTGAAATTTTCGGCAAGTACATTTGAGGTAACTATCCTATTATTCTAGTACTTTAAATAAGTTTGCATGTTCCCCATTGGTTTGTATTTGACGTTAAAATAATTTGTTGCACATTTAAAAATGTACGGAAAAATGTCTGAAAAAATGTACCACGTAATCACCTATTCGCGGATATTGTCCATGAGAATGTACAAGAATCTGTTCAGAAAACCATTCAGAAAAATGTACAGAATCTTGTACATTCTAATGTACCATGTAACCAGGCCTCAAGACCTCTGAATCTTGGCTCATGGACTACACACATAGGATACGTGTGATTTTCCGGTGAGGGTAATATTTACTATTTCCCCTCAGTATTCTTAAGAATGACTTCAGTTTTTTTCATGGGTGTTTTGCAGGGCGCAAATGAGTACTTGTCGATTTTCAGCTGAGCCTTGTATGCATTGTTGCACAATTCGTGTGTTTTTCATATGAATTCATGTCTCTTTTCTCCCAATAGGCGGGTAATGACAAAAACTACCAGCACACTGTGGATGGTCTACCGTGTCTTCATCACGCCGTACCCGATGAGAATTTGGAGAGTGAGTGTATATGACGACATCCTCTACAACTTTGAAACCTTTGTTTTGGCCCTGTGTTGGCCATTTCTCTTGGACGGCGATCATCCGTTGGCAGACTGCCGATGGATCATCACGGCGACCATATTGATCCTCAACTTTATCATCTTGCCACTTCTTCTCATGCTCAATGAGAGAGTGTTCGAAGAGGCATCGCGATGTATAGACCATGACCCCTTCCCGATCAGATCGGAACTCTGGAAGGATCTGAAAGCGGGAAAAACCAGGGTGAGACGTTTATTTGGAAGAAGAACATCTGCATCCACATTTCCATATACATATAGGATAGAATGCCCTATTGTTGGCATCCCCCCCGTTGTTGGCACCATGTAATAAACTGTGTTACATTAAGAGCCAGAGTAACATTGCATTATTTATGCTTTTGTATTTAGTAACGAAGGAGTTTTACTTAACCCCTTAGTGCATAAAGTTATTTTTGTCAAATATTTATTTAAAAAGTTATTATTCTGGCTATTAAGGTTCATTTTAACTAATTTATGAAATTTTTAAATTTTTACAATCAGTAGTTAAAATAATACAGCCCGTCCAATGTATCGGGCACCATGCACAGGGGGCAGTAGTGCATTCCTATAGAAGTTTTGCTAAATTTATTTAATAAATGAGTACAATAATCATGACGGTGATTTGATGTTAAAAGACTATACAGAAAGAGCATGTAGACTAGAAACGTTACACATTTTGGCCTTTTTACATGATATTCGTAGAAAATTTTTGGATGAAGGCCAATGTTGCATTTATTACAAAATGATTTTGCTTTCCTTTTCAGTCTACTCTTCGTCTTTAGATAACATTAAATTGTGGCCATAGTTTTAGGCTATGAAATCTAACAGAATTAATGGGAACATAAGTTTGATTTCCTTGGATTGATGATTTTCAAACATTTTTAACATAATCAAGGCAAGTGACCTTCGATATTTCAAAAGTGACTTTTTTCTGTTCATTTATTTTTCGATAAATAAGCCACGCATTTAGGAAGTCATGCACTTTGGCAAACTTTAGCCACCATCATTTATTCATTTAAGCGGGAAAAACCAGGGTGGGACGTTTATATGGAAGAAGAACGTGTACATCCACATCTTAATATAGATATACATAATTGGTGATTGATGTTAATTTTTTATTCAAAAGATATGTTTAAATTTCCATAATTTAAGATCGCTCTGAAAAATATTTTGTCAACTCAAATTTTGCTCGAACGACTAATTTTTGTCATTAGGGTTTATTCATAGATTTTTAAATGGTGATTTTAGCAATGCGTGACTCTAAGAAGGTGCTCAAAGTTTTCATGGAATTAGTATAACTCCAAAACTATTTAAAAACGATGCGTTCATTTAAGTTTTCTCTAGGATTTTTCCCATCAGATTTGTAAGTTATGTATAAAGTGAGCATTTGTTGAAATGGAATTGTCCCGTGGGTAATATATTTATTTTCTTGAATTGACTCCCTCATATTCATTGTGATAATTAAGTTGGTGGATGGAAAATGTGGTGATATATTATATACAGTAAACTCTCGATTATACGAAGCAGGATTTTACGAAGTTTTCGATTATACGAAGTGATAGTGCGGTCCTGGCGAAAAGCCTATGGTAAATAAATGGTGCTATTCTATTGTACGAAGTTTTGATTATACGAAATGTTTTGAATTTACGATCCTCGGATCGGTCCCCAGGAGCGAAAGGCATTCATTTATACGAACTATGGCAATATATTTGTTAACAAAACTAGGTACGCCGGCATAAGTAGCTAAAAAAATCAGCGCTTCCAACTGTGGTTCATCAAAAGTGTGAAATCGTAAATGATAGTGCCACTTTGGAGAGAAAGGGTTCGTCTAAAACCTCACGGTGGGAATTTAGGGGAAGTATGAGTTAAGCAAAACATCGCGACTGACATAATGCCCCTTTTTATGTGCCTATTCGTAAACATCGCATCGACAATACTTTGTAGTTTAACATGTCTGGAAGGTCGCGCGGGGTATTTCGTGCACTCCTAATGAACCCTTTGCACTGCTGTGAACGTACCTGGTACGTTCGTAAGGCAGGCTGCTGTGAACGTACTTCGAAGACTACTTGACTACTTTTCGCCGAAGCACTTTGAAGGGTCCCTAATCCGGGACCCTTTCCTCGACGAGCTCACCCTTGCTGGCCCCTCTCTTCGACCCTCTGAGCGTGGGGCCTTTTTCCCCAAAAGTGACCGCTCTGACTGCATTTTGAAAATCTATCAATCAATGCCATCATCAAAAATAATTGTTTGCATCGCACTCCTGCCAATCAGGCTTTCAAGTACGTCTCTGAACCGTGTTTCTGCGATGAGAAATAACGATTTTGTTAGGTTTGCTAAAATGGCCAAGTAAATAAAATTGTCATTTTTCATCGCGGAAACAGGGTTCAAAGACGTACTTTATTTCCTCCACTACAATCGCAAATTACTGGAAATCGGCCGGATTCCCTTTGATAGCGCACCATGAGGATGTTCTCAAGGTTTTTAATTGATACAACTAGTCTACTAGTAAATCTGCTGCTATAAAATCACGGCTATGGTTCCTTCCTCCCGCCGCCTTCTGCCGATCTTGCTGACACCCACCTTACGCATCCTAAACCCCTCCCTCCCCAGCATTTCCCATTCACTCCCTCCCTAAGGTGACTGAGCTTGAGTGCGTCGTAAAAAAATACGCCCCCCAAACGTAGACTGAGGCAGAGCTGAAGGCCCTTTCCCCACCCTTCTTTCTCCTGCCCCTCCACCCCTCGTTATGCTGACCGGAATTCTTTCCTCATTCCACTCTTATTCACCCCACCCACTGGGAACGTTGTCCAACTATGGAGAAGGGCATGGTTGATCTTTACCTGCAACGGGGGTAAGGTTTTAACCGGAGAGAGGCTGAAGAAGTATCTTCCACTATCGGGAAAATGGTGCCGCGCTTATAATTGTCTCTCTTCTTCTCAGCTGACTTTGCAATTGAAATTATTTTCTTTGCTCTTTCCTCACTATATTTATTTACGATTATTGCGCGACTATTTTCAGTGCTAAAGCTAAGAAAATCTTTTCTCTTCGTCAATGATTCTTTGCATAACTTTCAATACAGAGGAGAAAGGGGCACGAAAAGTAAATGAGGTGAATGTACAGGTTTTTGCGTGTCATTTTTGAGAATTCACGCAGTGAACCAATACTTCACACACGTTGAGAAATGATGAAACATCTCTTGTAAAAAAACAATCAATGCGGATAATAACGTTTCCCTCTTTATTTCTCCGATAATGGAAGATGTTTCTCCTGTCGTTTTCCGGTTGGAACCTTGCTCCTGTCGGCATAAAAGAAGAGAGAAATACTATATGAACATAGCACTTCACACCCGGTATGAAGAATATGGTCCTGATGAAGAATAAAGTCTTTCGTAGCAACGTCTGCAAAGATGATGGAGCACAGTATCCGGACGGAGAACTCAAACAGAATTTACTTCAAATATTTGCCAGAAGATATATATCCTAGGTAATTTATATTCGTAACTGAATCTCAACAAAAATAACCAATGGAAAAGATAGCACATTCAACTGAATACACAGAGTAACTCGAAATATTAACTTACTAAGGTTATTTTGGAAACGGGTGGAGGCCCTCGTTTTTTTTTCTTGTCACTGAGCGATAGAGGGCGACATAAATGGCGGTTAGGCCGGCTGCCGCTAAAATTCCGTGGGTGCTGGAAACAAATATCTATCTTACGTGAACTTAATAGTTGTTATTCGCTCCTTACCACAAATTTATAACATTAAATTCTTATAATAAACTTTGCAATTCATTATTTGATTACGTTTTCTAAACTGGTCGGGAATTTCTTAAGCGATCATTTATGTTGAAGTATGAACGAGAAATGGAAATTTTATGGTGGTATAATTATTTAACGATCTTTCACAGCATAAATCGATAACAAAAAGCCTTTTCTGTGGATAATACCGAGAATAACCACCGAAAGAATTTAAATGAGACCACTAAAGGCAAAAAAGGACGGAAGAAACAAAAGCGAACATCTTTTCGTGACTCATGAAAAAGGTTTGATGTTACGAAACTCGATTTTACGAAGTGCCAATTTTCCGGTCTCACTGACTTCGTAAAATCAAGAGTTTACTGTAATCAGTTAGAGAGATATATTGTTATCAAATCATCACAACGCACGGATGGCCTGTGACATAACATAAGTGCTGCGAATATTCTTGGTGATATATATTTAAATTTTCTGATGAATCACCCTATCACTACCATTTGTAACGTTATTTTAAGACGATGAGGTAAGCATTTGTGCACCCTAGATGTGGTACTTGAAAAGGTTCTAATTAATATTATCGGCTAAAATAGTTATTATTATTCAAATACATCACCATAAAGGATTGCCTGTGACATAACTTTATGATTTTTTTCATTTGTGGATTATTCACTCTTTCTTAGAGGTTGATTTTGGTATATTTGCCGATTCTTTTTTGTTCAAAAGATATGCATAAGTGTCCATAATTAAAGATTGCTCTGAGAAATATTTTGATAACTCAAATTTTGCTCAAGGGACTAATTTGTTGTTATTAGAGTTGTATTCATACATTTTTAAATGGCGATTGTAACGATGAGTGAATATTTAGACGGTGTTCAAAGTTTTGATGGAATGATTACAACTCCAAAACTATTTAGAAACTTTGCTTTCTTGTAAGTTTTCTCTAGGATTTGACCCATCAGATTTGTTACTTACAAGGGGAGACAACGAAACTTGCTCTGCCTTTTTCAATACCGTATTTTTTATGGCCTTTGAAACGGTGAACACATCCCTGAACTAGTGGTGGTTCCGTTGAATGGGCCTTAGTTTGGCTGTAATTAATTAATTTTCATGCGGCACTTTTCACAAGCCGCGTATAGTTTCATGATATCGCAGCACTCAACAGGTGGATCGGGTGGGGTAGTGGTTAGCGTTTACGGCTACCACCCAGGGGACCAGGGTTCAAGACTTCGTGATTGCTGTATATTTTGTTGTCTTCATTGTGATTATACGGCATCAGCTGTTTCATTAGTTTTAATTGCGACAAGCATATACATGAGACTATTTTTTCATCATCATAATGGCGTTTAGGTATTTAAGCAGTGTCATTTCAAACATGGAGATACGACGACTACACTAGCAAGGGTTGGTGTGTGCCAAAATGTTAATTTTTCATTGCTTATTCTAATCAACTTCCACATTAAAAATGGAAACCACTCTTTCAAGAGCACATTGCATTAAAGGCTCGCGGCGATCAACAACACGCCTACAGACATAATTAATAAGAACATAAAACGATTATAAAATGCCATATTTCTCGAACACTTGTAATTCACTTTACTCCAAAGGGAGTTTACTTACACAGCACCTATGTGCTAAAAGAACCATTCCGAAATATAATTTCCACCAACAAATAGGATGAAATAAAAGTTGATGACCAATGGTCATTGACCATGGACCGGGCACGCTGGCGTATAAAATAAGTCAATCTTTGAAAACCAAGGATTTTAACATCGTACGTACATTCTGGGCTATAATGGTCTCGTGTATTCATACAATGTACTTTGACTGCCTATGTTGCGAGTTTTCAAAATTCGAGGTATTGTAGCTAATTTTTTTAGATCAGCAAGAGAAATCCGTCACACGTGGCGTATAAATTACGCCGCGCGACCAGCCGTGTACCACCTTTGTACCTTTACATCTTTATCACCTATAAATGTGCAAGATTTTACTTATTTCTAAAAATAAAGATTAATTTTAACAAAAATCGAGTATTATCATATATGCACATAACATGGGCACAGTACGCCATTCGCACGGTTGTGTAGAAATAGCAGTCGTGCCTGCTAGAGGGTTAAAAGCAACAATTACACCAAATGTGTCTTGTGCTCACCGCTTCCCAAAATCTTCTGTAGCCCTTCCAATATAATAACAAGATGCCCACCAACAAATGTCATTTCTTAAAAAAAAAGGCCACTGTTTTAGCCCCCCGCTAATCTTTCGGTATGTTATTGAGAAGAAAGTGGAGCCTTCACTTCTCCAGGTTGGAAATTACGCTTCTTAAATACTTTAATGACATTATGGTGATAAAAAAATAGTCTCATGTCTATGCTTGTCGCAATTAAAACTAATGAAAAAGTTGACGCCGTATGATCACAATGAAGACAACAAAATAATCAACCATCATGAAAGTCTTGAACCCTGGTCCCTCTGAGTGGTAGCCGTAAGAGCTAACCACTACCCCACCCTATCCGACTGTTGAGTGCTGCGATATCATGGTACTATAGGTGGCTTGTGAAAAGTACCGCATGAAAATTAATTAATTACAGCCAAACTAAGGCTCATTCAACGGAACCACTACTAGTTTGGGGATGTGTTCACCATTCGGAAGGCCATAAAAAATACGGCATTGAAAAAGGCGGAGCAAGTTTGGTGGTCTCCCCTTGGTAAGTATAAAGTGAGCACTTGTTGAAATGGAATAGTCCCGGGGGTAATACATGTATATTTATTTGAGTTCACTGCCTCATAATAATTTTTATAATTAAGTTGGTGGATGGGAAAAATGGTGATATATTATGTAATCGGTTGGAGAGATATATTATTATCATATCATCCCTACACACGAATGGACTGTTATATTACTTTATGGAATCTTTTATGTGTGTAATATCTATTTTTTGCATTTGGTAGGTTACTAGAAGTGATGGCAGAGTTGTTAAAAAAACATATTTGTATCAGTAGCCGTAACATTATGAACAATGCCTTTCTTGTTGGTGAAAATAAATTTTAGTTTTGGCATGAATTCAGGATTGCCTTTATTACTGTAAATTTGGATATCATGACAAAAACATGTATTTACCAGAACTATACCTAAGATTCTTACAAGGACACCAAGAGATTTGCTTTGCCTCTAGATCCTTAATAAAACAAATTCTGTGAAACTAAATTCTTGAACGTGCCTTATTTTTCGTGAGACTACACAAGAAGCAAAACGAATAATTTGGTGTCTTTAACCCTTGACCTGTGACGTGCAATTCTTGTTACACTACCAGTTACGTGCGGTCTGGAAAAAAAACACAATATAACAAAAATTCATAAAACGTTGCAATGCCATTTGTATTGTTTTGTTTAATTTTTTTAAAGTGCTTTAAACTATTTGAAAACTTGTATTAAATTTTTAAACATTCCTGATACGGACCAATTTGTGAGTAAAAATTATTAATTGAAGCGAGATCATAAAACTGATGCCAAAAACGCTTAAGTTTTTATTCTATTATTATTATTATTGAGTTGGTTTCTGTATCAATATTTTGCCATATTTGAAAATAATAGGCCTTAAATTTTTAAGTTGGAAGAAGTAGTAAGTAGCCGTGAAATTCATCCCACCCATTTCTTTTCTTGATGCATTCTGCAGGGGATTGAAATGACAATTATTCACAAATCACGCACAGTCTTTTTGCATTGGAAAAGTAAGAAAGAGGTTTTCCGTATTTTTGTACGCCGTGAAAAGTCCACATATATTGTCCGCATCTCCAACCTCTCCACTTCTTCGGCCTCTTCCTGCGATAGAGGGAGAATTTACGCAATAATTTATTCCACCCGTCTCGGGAGTCTTACATATTTGACATTCTCGTTCCCATATGGAGTCTGACGAGATCTCCACCATTGATTAAATACAATTAAATCTTGTCATATCTCTCTCTTAGCTTTCTCACATTGCTGAAGCACAAAAGAGATGACAAAGGAAATATTTAACATTCTGAAAAATACTACAGGATCTGTATCTGCATTAGTACTGTAACGTTTTGTTTAATTTCCACTTCTCTTACTTAACAAATGATTTCATATAACACTTTATAAAGAAACTTTACAATTTAAAACTCGTGAGCATAAACAACATCAACAAGCCGCCATGACTATTATAATCCCATTTGTACTACCCGTACTGCCACTCACTGAACCGCTGCCAAGGACTGCACCAGTGGGGATCTTGAGTTCTGCCGTATCCCTTTTCCTCCGGTCTCTTTCTCTCTCGTAGGCGCCTGCTTTTGGTCTGTGTCCTCTTCTTCCTTCTGCCGATCCGTATTTCTTCGATTCTTCCGTATTTCTTCCTCCGGTCTCTCAATACACCAGTACTTTAATTTATCTCCCAATCTTTTACAACACGTCTATCTCTTCCTTCTCTCCAAACACGACTCCCTTCTTTCCTTTGCGTCCCTCACTACCATTATTGTCTCCCATTATTGCTTCCTCACTACTATTGTCAATTTCAATTCATTCAAATAAACAACATGGCAGCTTGTTTACATTAGCCCCATTGGAAAAGAAAATGGAATGACATGTAATTTTCTTTTTCAAAGCCTTCAAAAACAGAGTATTATGGGTGTGGCCCCAACGCCTTCAGTTTTGAACTTCCCTCTTAAATTAATTGTAATTATTTTTTTTTACAATGGGAACACATGTCATGTCACATTAGCAGAATATGCCTCGTTGACCATTTGATCAGATATAACATCGGCTTTGACACGAATAATGTACCAGATTGCTAATAATATTTAGGAAAATAATGAACACTTGAAACCATAACTTTGAAAACACATTCATACCTCTTCTATTGCAGCTGAAAGCCAGAGCACTTCACTCCCCCTTTCCATCACATACACACAGTTCACTCAATACTGGCATTTTATTATTCTATTTGTCACACTTCCTTCACTTATCACTCCCCTTCTTCGTTCACTTTACTCATTCATTCATCATTGTCATCATTTATTCCAAGCATATAAATATTAACTATGTACTTAATAAATAACCAACAAAACACTTTTGTAATCATCCATATCAAATTATTACACATGTATTTACCCTCATTTTTTTTGTCATATCACCCTTCCACCATCTCTCCAGGGTGTAACCTTCTCCACTTATCTAATTGACCTACGCGCTAATCCCCTAAGTTGTTCTTTCATTGTCCTGCAACTGACCCATATGCTACAAAGTATTTATTCTCCCGTCAGTATAGGATTATTACTCGCGTTATAATTGCTCGCTGCCGTCCCTACAATGTATTCGTTGCGATCTAACTTCCCCCTTTTCTTCACCTACCGTCCTTCTTTATGACACGAACTAATGGTGAGATATACCGGGATGTGCTTCCTTCAATTATCCCTTCCTTTAGCATTTCTCGTATTACTTGCCTTGCTTGACTCCGGAAGTTCAATGGAATTCCATACCCTCGTTGACAAAATTCTCCCTCCTTAATTGAAATTTTATAATCGTACCCTTTTATCAATCCGGGCTTATCGCTGAATAAATCTCTGTATCGCATGATCATTCTCACCAATTCCTCCTTATTACTCCAGGGTATTCCATCTATTTCCCTCACCGCTTCCTTAATGCGTTCTTCTAGGCTCCATTCTCGCTCTCCTTCCTCGCTCTCCACTTCTATCAGCCCCTGGACTTCATTTATGTGCCTTGAGCTTTGCTGCGAATCGTCTCGTAGCTCTCTGAAGGTGCAGGTAAATTTCTCTTCTCCATCGCTTAAAGATATATTTCCGGTCTCGTATTCAATTTTCGCGGATAGTTGAGCCAACGTGTCCGTTCCAATGATGCAGGGTTTAATCAATTCCGGTACTACCTTACAGGCCATATTGATATTTAATTTTCCTATCTCGACGTTTGAATAGATCTGTTTTCTTATACGTCCACTCCTTTTCCCAATAGCTCCTGTTATCTGGATTCTATTTACTGGTAACTCTAAACCGTTCCTTAGTACGTCCTCATTTTCACGATAAAATTCTTCGCTAATGCATGTCAGCTCTGATCCCGTGTCTATCAACGCATTTACGATGACTCCTTCTATTTTGATCTCAATTTCCGGGCACTTGACGATTCCCGGGGCATCCTTTCCTCTCTCCATCAGGTAGTCTCGGGGTGACTCAAAGACATTGCAGATCACTCCTCCTCCCGCGCAGTTTTCATTCTTCTCCTGTGTTACTATTATTTGTGTTCTATTTCTCCGTTGTCTGACCCGTTGTTCCTTCGGTAAGTCCCAAAATCGATCTCCTTTTTCGGCATTTGGCATGATGGGACATTCTTCATACCCTGCCGCACTCAGTTTTCCGACGCCGTCTTGCCTCCTTGGTTTAGTCCCTCACTGTTTTCCACCACTAGTGAGTTTATGGGGTGTCTTTGTCCCGATCTGTATCCTTTCGTAACGTCATCGTGGCCTTGTTGTCGGTCGTCCCTCTCATTTTCCCTCTCGAACCTTGGGTAATATCCTTGCGATTGATATGGTCTTCTCTCGTCCTGTCTCCTCGAAAACGGACGTCTCCCATATTGTTGAGGCTGCTGGTTTACCCATCTCGGTGTTCCTGCTTCCGGTCGCCGTTGGCTTCCGTGGTTTCTTTCCTCTTGCATTCCTTGGTTTTGATCAAACCATCTTCTTTGCCCCGTCTGTCCAGGATGTCTATCTTCTCCCGGGATCCTGTCGTATCTCGCCAGCAAAGCTAAGAATTGTTGTAGCGAGCTTACGTTGTGGGATACCATCCCTACACTCACCTCCACACCGAAATGTTGCCTAAGCAGGTATACTAAGCTTTTGTCATCTATTGGTGGCCTCAACTCATTTGCTGCGCTGATTTTAGAAGTAGCGTATTCGACCCGTGTTTGCCTATCGTCATCCGGGTATTTTCCCGTTTCGAGGGCTCTCCTTACTTCTATCTGTCGCTCTTCCCCCCAGTATTGCTCCTGGAACATCGTCCGGAATGTTGCGAGGTCTCCGTATAAATGCTGCGTCGCGGCAAACCATTCTCCAGCCTTCCCGATCATCCCTTGTCTCACTACACGTAGTGCGTCATCTTCTGTCAAGCGGTACATCTCCCAATACTCTCTCAGCTCCTGGAAGTATCTCATGGGTCTCGCATTGTGACTTCCATCGAATGAAGGGATCTTCATTTGCACCGCACCTACGGCTGTTGGTGCTAGGGTTAGCCGAGCGCAATCCTCCTTGACACGTCTTGTAATTTCAATCATTACGCCCTCGTCCAGATCGGTCGCTTTGCTGATAGACTGCTGATTAAATTTCGTCACCATCCTCTTCTCTGTTTCCTCGATCTTCTCCTTAATTTCCTCAATCCCGGCCTTCATGTCCGCTTGGCTTGTTTCCAACTCTTCAAATTTTTCGCCAGTCTCACCCAATTTTGTCCCTACTTCAGCGATTATTTCATCCATCTGGTAGCGTATTTCCTCCATTCTCTTCTCTTGCTCGGCGATTCTTCCACCATATTCTCGCTGAAACGCCGTTAACCCTTCGTTGATGCTCTTCATTGTCTCCTCCAACTTTTTGTCTCTTTCTTCTTGTTTGCTATCTCGCCTCTCCAGTTCTGCCTTTAACTGACTATATTGCCTCTCCTGTTCTTCCTTCAACTGACTATCTCGCCTTTCCTGTTCTTCCTTCAGCTGTCTTAATAGCACCCGTAGGTCATTGTATCCTTGCTCCTCCGTTTCCATCTCAAACTCATGGGTCTCTATATCTATCCCTTCTTTTATCAAAAGCGGTTTTAAACGCTCCTGCAGCTCAAATTTCGCCCCTTGAATCGTCAATCCCCGATCCCTCAACAAATTTTGTAAATCCACCTTTTTCAGTTCGTAAAAGTTTTTCGTTCCCGCCATTTTGAATTCCCGCTCTCTACGACGCGACTCGTTCCTCAGGCGTTCCGTGGTCTCGATCCTCTCGAGAAGTCGGGCCCCACACGTTGCGGCGCCAAAATGTAACGTTTTGTTTAATTTCCACTTCTCTTACTTAACAAATGATTTCATATAACACTTTATAAAGAAACTTTACAATTTAAAACTCGTGAGCATAAACAACATCAACAAGCCGCCATGACTATTATAATCCCATTTGTACTACCCGTACTGCCACTCACTGAACCGCTGCCAAGGACTACACCAGTGGGGATCTTGAGTTCTGCCGTATCCCTTTTTCTCCGGTCTCTTTCTCTCTCGTAGGCGCCTGCTTTTGGTCTGCGTCCTCTTCTTCTTTCTGCCGATCCCGAATTCTTCCGTATTTCTTCCTCCGGTCTCTCAATACACCAGTACTTTAATTTATCTCCCAATCTTCTACAACACGTCTATCTCTTCCTTCTCTCCATACACGACTCCCTTTTTCTTTTGCGTCCCTCACTACCATTATTGCCTCCCATTATTGCTTCCTCACTACTATTGTTAATTTTAATTTATTTAAATAAACAACATGGCAGCTTGTTTACACATTTCACGAAAAGATGTTCTCTCGACAGTCACATGCTTTTGCATACGACAGAGAGGCCTTAAATCATGACACGAGTGTGAAAAGTCTTTCTCGAAAAAGAACCACTTAGTGACACATTTTCGTATACACTCGAGAGAGAAGCCTTTGTCGTGCAGAATGTGCGAAAATTCTTTTTACAGAAGAGCCTCTTAGTACATTTGTGCAAAAAAGCGAGTTGCTTTATTTCTGCAACGTCTGCAGCAAGTCTGTCGCGCCATGATGCGACCTAGTAACCCATTCGTATACACACAGCAGATAAACGTTATCAATGAAACATTTGTTGAAAGTGTTTTGCGGTTACCTTGACAATTCATACATGCTCACACATGTGAGCATAGTCCGCATCAAGTCCATCACTACAAGGAGCGGCCCTGACCACCACATGTGTAAACGTACAATTGTATTGTATTATTATTGCGTATTTTGCAATAAGTCTTTCACTGGTATTTCTAATCTCAACTTCCACATGCGCTCAAAAGTGAGATACTCTATCCATGTTGTGTGCTTTCCCTCAGAAAAGTCACCTTTGCGCGTGCAATATTTTCTAGCGGACAGGATAATTCATATAAATCTTACAAATGTTTAACTTAAACCTCATGCAATGCTGCACTAAGGAGTCTAATGTTTAATTTTCGCCTGCACAACGAGAAGTGAATGATTGCATTGTGTCAATAGGGATGATGGGCCATCTACATGTTTCTATGAAATGCGTGACCAGTAATGTGTTTCTGGATTTTCGTAATGAATATTGAAAGAGATTATTTGCAGAAAAGGGCACACCCAGGCTATCAGATTAGGATGAAGCAGCCTACACTACACATTTTTGTTTAAACTCGTCCACAGTATTCACTCCAATGTTTCTGGCCTTAAGTCCAGTCTTAATTGGCACCTTCTAATTGGTTCCGAATTTTCTTAGAATTAATCATGTGTTCTTTGAATATCCTTTGTTAAAATAATTATTCTTGTCCACATTTTGTAAATAATGTGATATCAGTGCACAATAAAAGGCTTATGGCCGAGTTTGTTAATTTAATGAATTCAGCATGTCATTTATTTTCATTGTTAAAAGATATGCAATTTTATTCCTATTTCTCTGTTTTCACTCGCGGCTGAGCGATTCGTCACGATTTGTCGGAATGCACCGTCAATAGGACAGCAAGGATAATCGTGGGCCATTAACCTTAGAATGGTGAAGTTGCGAGAAAAGGCAGAAATGGAGGTGGAAGATGTACAAACATTGGCAGAGTAAATGGGGATGTTATCGGAGGATGGGAGAGTAAGCAGAGGACAGAAGGTGGATGCTAGGTGGCGCTGAGCGCACTTGCAGGGTTTGGTAATGAGAAAATGATTCAGATGACACGTCGGACGCAGCCAAAAGTAGCACTACGGAGTGAGCGAGGAAGGGATTCACCAATGTACAAACTTTGGCCGCAATCCGTTCAGCCGTATGGAAACGCATAGCAGGTAGCAAACAGACATCCTCTTTTACGTGCAAAAAAGATGAAGAGCATCCTGGCATTATCACATCGCCGAGGAATGCCACACGTTCCTCCTTCTCAGAAGCTAGGTCCACATTATTATAATTAGAATTTATGCTACTTTGTACACAAATGTGGTTAAACAATTTATCTCAGGAAAATAAAGAAACGTCCAGTCCACTTTCAAATTTCAATACCTTTTCAGAATGTAGATATGCATTTTAGGTTAACTAGAGGTTTCCCCTTTCTCCACTCACAAAGATTACATGATGTTACATTAGAGGGTGACCTTGCATAATTTGTCACCTCCACAGATGCCATTGGGTGTTTATATTTATTTATTGCCAATGCCAACAATCTTTTTATGGATAGTTACTTACATTATGCTTACATGCTACTGTAAAATAAAATTAACGTAACTTTAAAATTAAATGTACTATACTTGCATAAAAGTTTGTGGCTAAAATATTAGATCAGCCATCTTTAGATAAGCAACGAGAACTGACCCCCGTGCATGGCGTCTGATATATCGGATAAGATAAAAGTTATTAACATATTGAGAAAAAATTCAATAAAAAATAATTTAATTACCCTGTGGGACGACTGAAAGTTCTTTGAATGCCATATCTTACATAAATCCTTCTTAATTCGATACATTCAAGTAGTCAGCTGAAATATTACCAGCGCAGTAAAGACAGACATCCATGTCAACTTAATATAGTATCACTATTTAGCGCATGTCAATTGGAGCCCAGAAAGAAATTATATACGGAGGTTCGACGAATCGGACGCTATGCACTAATGGGTCATACCTTGGGGAACGGAAACGTTTTTAAATGGTCTGCATTGTGATAGCGGGGAGAACGTGAGTCAACATTTGACCAATTTTCTCGCCACTAGTAGCCATATCTTAAGATTTCAACGCCGTCCTTTCCGCGGTCGCTTGAACTCGGCCAAACCTATACCTTTTTTCTGAACTGACGGCGGCTGACCGTGAGCTTGCTCGAAACCCACCCACTCTTCTAGCCAATTACAGAAGTGCAACAGAAGAAAGTGTGTAGGAGCCCGCAGTCTCTCTACGAGCTCCGTGCAGTGCTGATCCCTCTCCAGCTCGCAGTGTTGCCAAATCTAATCCGTTGGAACCGCACAGCGTTCGTCCTGGAACCTTCCTCCGCTCCCGAAAGTACCGTTATTCCCAACGCTGGCAACGCCGGTCGGCCGGATGGAGGGAAAAAGGGAAGGGGATGGAGGAGAAAGGGGAAGTGGAAGGGGCAGCGCTTCTGATGGTCTATTTTCCACCCAGCCGCCATCAGTTCGGAAAAAGGGTATAGTGGCAGAGAGCACAAAGGTGTCTTTCGGGGGCTGGATACCCTCATCACGGGGAGCGCTGCCCGGATTTTCCCTTCTCCGAGAGGGAAAGAGCTCCCTACTTTCCGCGGCACATTCATGATGAAAACAATTCCAACGATTCCTAGCATTTCCTAGGAATTTATTTATCTTGCTGTTGTACATTAGCCAGGGAAACTTCTATAAACGCATTGGTATCTATTTTTTATGCTTTTGGTGGTGGATCTTCAGTCTCTGAGTAATTACCAAGGACATATTACATTCGTGGTCTGTCGTGAGGGGGTAGGGTGAGCAGTCCCAGATTTTGAGGGTCCACCACCTGCTAGACACACGCCCGGGGTCGATGGAAAAATATCTTTCCCGCTCATGTCCCGCACACAGTGGCAGAAAATTTTTGACGCTCCCCCAGTTCAAGGTTTACAGCCACCGACTGCGTCCGCCGCGGAAGCAGATGTTGTGTTGACATTTAGTCATAAAATTTAGCAGCGACATAAGCAAGTTTATATGTCGAATAAGCAGACATGGAGAAAAGGCGGCAGTGATTCGAGCAGATATGAGCCTATCCCTGGGCAAGATAGGCCAAGTAAATAATACACAAAGCCTTTGGAAATGCCGTGATTTGGCGATTGGGAGGCTTCTAAATATGCCTCGCATCATCTGGAGGAGAAGGCAGCAGCTCGTCTTCATATGAGTAAAGATAGAGGCCACGGTGGTCAGTATAACGACACACATTTCACTGCAGGTGTGAGAACATTTACGTGAACGGCTGTAATAGTGCGATGAGGAAGGCAAGGGGAAACAACCACATTATTATCCCGAGGAGTCGCCGTCTCTCCAATGTCAAATTATCACTCACGATGCAATTCCCTTAGGTAAGACATTCCGGAGGTAACAGAAGTCCCCCATTCTGATCTCCGGGAGGAGACTACCCGAGAGATTTTAATAGTCACCTGCGATAAAGTTTTGAAGATAGGTATAGTGGGGGAAAATTGACGAACAGTTCATCAGCGCCTGAAAGCGGCCAGTTCAGGAACCACTTGTCTCCCAAAATTTCCTAGCGTTTAGCGTTTTCGAAGTCAATCTTGGGCGTGCTTCGCGATGGCGGATAAACAAAATTGTCTATTTTGGTGGGCCTTTGGTGCGTTCCATTCTGCATTTCAATGATATATGCATCCGAGACATCGGAAAAAGGTGCGAGGGTTCTGGCAAAACACGGCATAGTGACACTTTTGTGACTCTGTCGTGTTCTGCAAGAATCCTGTGGCAAGGAGCAGACGACTCCATATGAAAGGCCAAGTGCCATTCAGATATAAAGACGAATACACCGAGTCGAGTGCTCTTGCGGAGACTCGTGCATGCGCCAAACATAACGAGCCTTGAAATGCAGAATGAAAGAACACCAAAGAGCTAACAAGAATAGATTATTTCGTTTATCCGCCATTGCCGAGCATGTATGTGGAAGGCCAATGCACAACGTGTACTTCGGAAACTCATCACCAAACAGAAGCAATAGTTTCCCCGGCTGATTAAAGAGGCTATCGAAATAGCCAAAATACCAAGTTTCAACAGGGACGACAGCTACTCGCTCTCCAACGCCTCGAAGAAACTCTTTCCCAAACCAGCCAATTGCAATAGATTGCCGCACCTTACCATAATCAAGCCTTATATAAGACTGCAAAACATCTGCATCCGACATTTCAAACCTGAAGACGCCTGCAGCATCGCTGGCGAAACTATCGTTGAAAGAGGAATCGGCGCTGAGGGAAACTCGGAATCCAAGCTGCACCAAGAGGCTAATATTACTTGGACTGTTCTCTCCCTGTTACGGAAGCGGCTTTCTCCGCTCCTTACTTGTTGGACCACAGCCAGTAAACTGGTGGGGGACTGCGCTTTCGGATCGCTGCCTGTTTATTACTTTTGTTTTACCGCTGACATTTAACGTGTATGATCTACGTATATGTATTACTAACATTCTACGGAAGAAAACTGTACATATCAATTTTCAATTGACCCCCCTGTGGTTGTTGACTTGTGTTGTGTTGGGTTGTGAAACCAATTGAATTGGTTTGGAAGTTAGCAGAGGTTTGCGTTGTATACAACACATCCGTTAATTTTAGTGGTAAAAACAGCTTGTTTTCGGCTAACTACTAGTGATAGATGTGGCTTCTCCATATCAAGATTATAGTTATAGGAACAAAAACTACGGTAATTCCAAGCGCTCAAATTAGGGAAACTTGATTTTGCGCGCATAAAACGGGTACTTTTGGGGAAAAAATATTAAGAACTGGAAATACTATGACGCCGAAGATTTTTTGTGACACGGCGACACAGAAATGAATTCTTTCGTATGCTTTTTGTTGCATTGCAGTTGATTGCTTCGTTTAGACGCTAGAGCTCCTCAAACTCGGGTATCTTGCTTTTATACAGACAGTACATGAGCTGGAAAATGATGCACGACTCTTTGAGAATAATGGTAATAGAATACACGGATCTGGAGATCACATTATCTCCAGGTCGCTCCGTGATTAGAAAGCGGAAACTTCTGGAGCTCCTGAAGGAGAATGAAGAATGTAGCCCGAGGATGTGCAAATGGAGCATTTTATCCCCGGAAACGGTAACGAGGAGGCTGATGAAGATACATTATTCGAATCGATTGATGCAAGAGGACCGCATTCTTTCAAACACAAATGAGACCTCCACTTCTACAGAAAAGGGGGCAAAAAATTGAATGAAGTATAAGAGCAAAAATAAGCAAAAAATGGCTGTTCTCGAGCGATTGCAACTCCTCTAATCAAAGTTGAAAATAAGTCTGTTGCTCTGCCCATCCCTGCCTGTTTGTGATAGTGCCTCCATTGAAAACTTGGATTTATCATTTTGAGGCAGTGTATGGAGAAATTCCTGAGAATATTCAGAGTATTGGTATATTTTTAGTGAAAAACATTGTACCTGGGTGTAATGTGCAATCTATCCAGACATTGTCCAAGTGTAATGTTGGCAGTTTTTTATTAATACCATATTTTAACACAGAAAAATTAATTAGTTCGACAAATAAATCTACAACAGAAAGATGCTGGAGAAATTTTGTGTCCTAGAAAATAAAGGCGAGGGACCCTCAAAAAAGATTATTTTTTCCCACTGTTGACCACTAACCTTGTCTTGTCCAAAAGCATTGATTATTCAAATGTTATTGTTTTCAAACCCTACCCTATTTGAGCATAAAAATTACGTGTAGAACCATGTGGATGATAGTGCAGAAGTGGGAGCAGCAGGCGAGTTCTCTTTAGGATTAGCTGATAATTCTTACGATGGAGGGTTTGCTGTAACTGATCATGCCTCCCCCTAGATCTGCCTATGATGAGAAGTTTCGAATCCACACGAAGTTTTATTTTTGGCTAAGGTTTCAAGCCAAATAGTTTTATTAACATTGCCACACCTCGCATACAGAAATCATCTTTGGATTTAATATGTTATTGTTTCCAAACCGAACCTTGAAAATTGGATAAATCGAACAGCAAGGGACCAGTTAAAAACTTTGAATCATCCAAAAATTCGATTACAAGAGGCCCTTCATAAAAAAATCCAAAAAATTAAATTCTTCTTCCCAATCATAACTCACTCACTTATTGCCCTAGGCTTCCTTGAAAATCAGTGGGCACACACTTTTCGACTCCGAAAATATTCTGGATGGAAGCCGCACTCTATGAACAGCACTTGTCCATAACACCATCATCTTCCTCATCACCCCTAAACAAATGAGATGCATATGTTCCAATGGAAACTGTCACCACCCTAATTCCAGGTATCCCAGGGAGGATTATAATTATGAATTAATATTCCTCAAGATTTTCTAAAATAATGTTGTTATTGTAAAACTAACTGCCGAAATGGAGTGAGTATGCCAAAAACACATTTGTGGTGCGATTTTCAAAACAATCCTACAAAAATCTGTTTTTTTGTTCTACTTTGTCGCAATCCGGACCACTGTGAGCCGTTTCTATTACGAGGTTGGGATAGGGAAGGGTAAGCTTCCAGAATAAAAGGATCAGGTGTTGAAGAGGTGGATTACGTGTGTGTGAGTGTACCTGCACAAAGGGAAGAATTATATTTCATTGAGAAAGAATCTGGAAACCAGAAGAGAATGGTCGCGTTGAATTCTTTTTAAAAGAATAATTCTCGCTGTGCTAAAATTTCCGAAATAGTTCTCAGAAATAAAGTCTCACGTTTTAAAACTCACTTTCACAGGTAATTAGATTTAAATTATACACCGTTCGAAGAGTTTCATTGTCCGAGATAACCCATAAAAGTACTGAATCAATCGCAAAATATTTTTTATATGAAATTGATGATAAAATTAAAAATAATGTATTTCGGAAGAACATAATATTGCATGAGGTTTGAAGTCATCATAAACGGGGAAGGAGTTTGAAATTTCAACTATTAAAGAACATAACTGTTTGCGTATCATTTTCTTTTACATTTGTAGCAGCAAATACTGTTTCATAAACTTTTATTCGTTGTTTTAAGGAAGGACCAAAGATTCAGTATTGTGTTATAGTTTGAATGCGTGTACCACCATAGATCTTTTATACAGTAGATGGCGCTTTCCCCTAGCCCCTTACGGCCGGAGCGCGTAGCCAACATACCGCCCCCCCTTTCGTTCTCGGAGTCACGTGGTTCGGGTCAAAATTAATGGCGGCGTTTGAATTCTCTGTTGTGAATATCGTTCCCGCTCGGGTAAAAGACATGTTACTTTTACTTACAGCGCTAAAGAAGTACGTGTCTATTTTGACATTTATTTTTATTTACGTTTTGCTGTATTATATGTGAACCTTATAGCAAAATAGAGTTCATTTTAATTCAGTTTTAGGAAGAACTATAGTAAAACTGAATTAGTTTCCCCAATTATGCGCAACTGAAGCAGCCTTCAGGAACACATGTTTGGTTTCGTTTGTGTCCTTTACAGAGGTACACCTGCATCCAAAGGCTCCGTTTTTTTCGTAAATAAAGTTAGCAATAACACAAAGGTAGATTACATGGTTTGAGAAAAATGTATACACAACCATAGGCTATGAATTTCAACCACCAATCCAGTACATTAATAAGTAATCTTTCACAAATGATAGGTACTATCTTTTTTTCAATAATACGCCATTAATAGAACGTCATCGTTAAAGGAAAGACACTTCCAATGTTGCATGACTTTCAAAGCCAGAGAAGAACATTAGGAGCTTTAACCAGCTGATTATTCCTCCTATCTGGTAATTATCTCTCGTTGCACTGGGCAAATTGATGAAAATATAATTTAAGATTCCTCAGAATTTTAATTAACAAAAGTACCCACAATAGTCACAGTGTTGCAGCCAGCATTGATTTTAAGAAATTTTATACGTGAACATCTCTCGTACGTAATTCAGTTCGCATAAAATGATTAAATATCCTTCAACATGTGCTAGTAATAAATCCTTGTTTATTAAAGAAACCATTAGCAATATACGTCCGCTGGAGGTGTGATGAAAACATCGCAGATAATAAAGATGTTTTGCCGACAATGGAAAACAAGGTTTGAATACAAAAGTGAAGCTCAATTTTCACTCCATCAAAGAAGACTATAAATTTTACATTTTAAATGACCACAGTGTGTATGTCCACATATTTGGTAGAACATAGGGGAACCCGGTGCGCAACAGGGTGGCGGGGCGGAACGGGGTAATGTATCAATTTCACAGAATTCCAAAATGAGGATAGAGAGCATCCATCAAACAGAATCTACAAGAAAAAAAGGGTTTAGAAATAACATAATAGTAATTAGAAACCACACAGTCTAAACGAGATTCAGTTAGCATAGGGCAATAGAAAAAAAGAGGAACCTGAAGAAATGATTGAGGGCCCAGCCTCAGCTCACACTCAAATAATGTAGCCTAAAAATAGTCTTTACAGTTACATGCATGGAATTGGAAGCCATACTGATTCCGTAAAATACATTTTGTTCAGGTAGCCGAGTGAGTTGGAAATAGATTGAAAATAAATCTTACTTGCTCTCAATCTTGATTGATTAATTAGGTGTTCGAATATTATTTCACGAACTAAGTTATTTGTTTGATTTTATTCAAAATCTAGCTCCAGAATATGGTCCCTTAAATGTAGAAATAGGGAAGTAATAGCTGTGAATACTTCCATCGTCAATACAAGGAAAATATACTTGTTCCGTAACTTGCCGGATGCCTGAGCTACCCTACTGTCTGTAAAAAAAAGCAAGATACTCAAGTTTGAAGAGCTCTAGCGTCTAAACGAAGCAATCGATTTCAATGCAACAAAAAGCATACGAAAGAGAATATAGTTCTACGTTATATCATGTACTTTAAAAATTCTTCGGCTAAGTAGTATTTCCTGTACTTAATTTTTTCTCAAAAAAGTACCCGTTTTTTGCGCGTAAAATCAAGTTGCCCAACTTTGAGCGCTTGGCATTCCCGTAGTTTTCGTTTCTACAACTTGAAATTTTTAAATGAAGAAGCTACATCTATTACTAGCAGTTTGCCGAAAACAAATTGTTTATACCACAAAAATTAACGGAGTTGTTGTAAACAACGCAAACCTCTGCTAACTTCGAAATCAGTGAGTCAATTGAAAATTGATTGGTACTGTTGTCTTCCGTAGAATGTTAGTAATGCAAGCACATATGAAATGTATATTAAATATCAATAATAACGTCGATATCACTTATTATTTATCTAGACGTTTCTATGCGCGTACGCACGTATGACTTCGATAGACTTTCTCTTTTCTGGTGCTTTGTTTAGGGCATCCTCGTCAGGCAGGGAGAAGACGACAACAAGAGCTAAAAACAAAAATAAATATAAAAAGATATTGAATATACTGCTGACATTTAACGTGTATTATCTACGTATATACATTACTAACATTCTACGGAAGACAACAGTACCAATCAATTTTCAATTGACTCACTGGTTTCGAAGTTAGCAGAGGTTTGCGTTGTTTACAACAACTCCGTTAATTTTTGTGGTATAAACAATTTGTTTTCGGTAAACTGCTAGTAATAGATGTTGCTTCTTGATATCAAAATTGCAAGTTAAAGGAACGAAAACTACGGGAATGCCAAGCGCTCAAAGTTGGGCAACTTGATTTTACGCGCAAAAAACGGGTACTTTTTTGAGAAAAAATTAGGTACAGGAAATACTAATTAGCCGAAGAATTTTTAAAGTACATGATATAACGTAGAACTATATTCTCTTTCGTATGCTTTTTGTTGCATTGAAATCGATTGCTTCGTTTAGACGCTAGAGCTCCTCAAACTCGAGTATCTTGCTTTTTTTACAGACAGTAAATGCTTTTATTTTCTTATTAAATAGCGCATGCATTGCATTACACGTATCTTTACTCAGTAATAAATATATCCATGGCTAACACGGCTTTAATTTTAACAGGGACAAACTTTGCAGTGAAAAGAAACACAAATTCCTTTCAGGAATCTCTCATCGCAACCGAAGGCACTACGCGTATTCACCATAACGCTGACCCGAGTCACGTGATACACGACCACGCTTATGTTGACCACGCTTGCGTGACGTCATGCGCCATCTACCTATATGAAAGATCTATGTGTACCACAGTCACAATGCAATTATTTGTACAAATGACAAAAAATGCGTCCTCTTGAAAACAATATATTGCCAGCCATGGTTTCTCAGGGCAATATTTTTGCTTTTCAACTGCTTTGTAACCCTTTTGAAACACCAAAATCTCTCATGGAAATGCTGAAGAACTCAATTATCACTCATTTATACCAAAAATTTACAATATGAAGACTTTTTAACTCATTTTTAATCACCTTTTCAACTTCTTTTTGCAAAGAGTATTCGTAAGGCACCGCTTATCTACACGTTTGGAAATCCTTTTTAACGATTCGACAGGATTTTCAGACGTCATCATTCGTATTGTAACTGCTGTGTACTGAGAAGATTCATGTGTAACTGCTTTTTATAGGTTTGCAGTTCTTGTTTAATGACTCCATGTGATTTATAAACGTCCTTTTTTGTTTTTAAACTGCCTTCTACGCGCCAACAGAACATGGACAGGTTCAGTTTGATTCGTTTGGTCAAGAAAGCGAAAATTCTTTAATATATGCAATAGAAATGCATAAGCGGTTAGAGAATTTTTAAGTCAGTTAATAGAAACAGAACTCTCAAATATTCACTCGAATGAGATTAAAGAATAATTATTCTATTTTCCTTGTAGCTTAAATCGAATTTTTGGGGCAGTTTTGAAATGCGACAAGGTTATCTTCACTACGTACCCAGAATCTTGGTTGCGTAGATTAAGGTATTCAACAGCAAATTCATTGCCAATGTCGTTAATAATGGTGTTTTTTGGCGTTTCCATGTTGAATTTATTATTGCAAAAACATCAATGCTTTCAAAGAACATTTCGCACCCAAATAAAGAATTTTACGGTACTTTTTGCAAATTTTTGTCAATGGTCTTTTATATTTTCGAAAAAGCAGCATTTTGACCGTCGGTATAGTAGACCGGTCGACGTATTGTATTCCCAATCCCCGGTCAATGGTTTATGTCCATCTTTTGTGCCGTATTTCAGGACTTTATTTACGCCAAAAATGAATCCCTCCTTCGAAAATCTGTTTCTATGTCGCGGTATGGTATTGAGACAATTTCAGATACCCTGAAAGGAATTTATTGGTATGCTGCATCGGATTTTCGGGTATTTAAAATGACGGTTTTTAAAAAAATCCAAAAATGGAGGTATTTCAATCAAAAATGAACACTGAATGATCCACGCCAACCAAATAAGACCGGAGTTAAGCTCTCGATGTGGACTTTCTTGACCACCAAATTAACTCTCCTTCTACTTCCGTAAGAGTACGTATTCTGCTTGGTACTATTAAAATAGGGAAGCCATTGCGCATGTAGACGGTCGCGTGACGTGAACCGGATTTCATTTCCAACGTGCATCTTGAGAAGACTACTGGATCTTGTGGCGAACAATTTTTGTTGACAGGAAATTGCACCCAAGAAACTTAGATGTCTTTTTGCTCGGTTTCTGGCTGCAGCAATAGCTATCGCAATTGCAAAGGAAGTGTGAAGTTTTTTCGTTTTCTCAAAAATTTGGAGATAAGGAGAATTAGGATCGATGCTTGCCGAAGACAGGACGTAGTGAACGCATAAACAGGTACCATATTAATGCAGATGGTTAAACACTATTTAAAAAAAACTTTCGTTTTCATGATAAAATAGTTTATCTTTTGTCAATATTCCGTTTTCAAGATTAGTGATTGTAAAATCAGCATAAAAGGAGCAGAGTATGGTTTTCAGTCATAACGTGGGCTGTGTGAGTCATGTGCTGAAGACATAAATTTGCATCTCCCATAGTATTGTAACTGTTGCAGCACTTAATGTGGTCATTCAGAGCATTCATGAAAAATAGGAAGAATGCATTTTTTGTGTAGCTAACGCTTGACGTAGGATTCCACAAAAGATAATAACTTTAAGTTCATTTCCGGCATTTAATTAACAAACAGCTAAACGCGCGAGTGATTCATTTGTTTGAATACAGAAGATTTCATAAAATAAAATATTTGCCTTTTGTAATCACTAAGTTTATAGGTTCGTAGAAGGCAGAATGAGATGACAAGTCTGGTTCCACACGTTTAATTGTCACTAGAACAGGTACACACTCCCCCTCCAAGATGCAGAGTAAGACTCCCTGTGTCTATTCCCTCCAAGAGACTTCCTTCCGTGTCGCGTCCGTCCCGTGACCCCCTCGGCGTCTTCCTATTGGCCGGGAAAGGCCGCATGATAATGCATTTCATACGCCTTCCCACACCAAGATACTGCAACGTGTTACGGCAAAAAGAGTCGGAGGAATACGCGGAGACCAATTCCCAGGCGAGAGCAAGTTGTTAATCGGATTAGGGTGCCAGAGTCATGCACGAGGATGGATCCCACGCAAGAGGTTGCAACGTGTTATGAGTTTCAGATACTGGACCCATCACTCGAACGTGACTCTTCGATTCTTCCATTATCCCGAGAACGAAACCGAGCTGACACGAGACGGCAAGCGACTCCCTTACACCGTTGAATTTTAGAATACTGGCACATTCCAACCGATTGCTCTCCCTACTACACCTTCCCACTCCCAGAATGCAATCCTAGACCAAACGCTCCACATAATATCACCTCTCCTCCCATCTGAATTCTCTCCATCCTTACATCGATCCTTTTTACCTGCCGTACAAAAAATTCACCTCACAAGTTCCGTGCCATCCATCCGCCAATTGAATGTTTTCCTTTCTCTACTTGTTAATGCTATGTTTGCTTTTATATCGCTATTGTGTTGTCTTATTCATGAAATTGTTAAAAATATTTTGCTGTAAATTGGCATCGTGTCTGTATGAGGAAAGTTTCTTAAATAAATAAATAAATAAAAAGAACAAGATCACAATGTGGAGGTTTTCGGGGTCACTACCGCGTGGTTTCATGTCTGCGGACGACAGTTTCGCTGGCATTGTAGCAGGCTTCTTCAGGTCAATGAAGTGGAGAGCAATGCCAAAGGTAAAGTCCCCGCAGGAAACGATTGTTGGGTGTAGCGAGTCAATTGCACCTGTGGCAGAGCATATATCGAACAAACTTGCAGACCCTCCTCAAGGTGCGGCTCCAAGAACACCGAAGAGCCACAAGGAATCAACAACTGCGCCTCTCGGCCATAGCTGAGCGTGGAGTGGACCGAATCACAATCCAGACTATGAGAATGCAAATGTCATTGCCAATGAAAAGAGACACTTCCCTCAGATCATTAGAGAAGCTATGGAGATAATGAAGACACCGAAGAACCTCAATGGGGAGAATGGATACCAGCACATCCCTAACACACAGAGAAGAGTCCTCAAGAGTAAACCCGGAGAGACAGGACAGATCCGGGAGGTGAGGACCAATGAGAAGCCACCTGGGCCTCATGAACCAGCCAATGAGAAGACACCGGCATCCGACGGGGTGTATAAGAGACGGGCGATACCACGAATCTCCACTTCATTGACCTGAAGAAGCCTGCTGCAATGCCGGAAGAACTGTCGTCCGCAAAGAAGAAACTACGCGGTATGACCCCGAAAACCTCCACGTTGTGATCCTGTTCTTTTTATTTATTAATTAAGTGACTTTTGACACACAGCCATGACGCCAATTAACGGTAATTTTTTAACAATTAAAAGAATTAGACACAACACAATAACAATACCAAAACTTACAAAGAATTAACCAGTAGATAAAGTAAAACATTCAACTGGCGGACGGATGGGACGATACTTGTGAGGTGAATTTCTTGAACGACGGGTAAAAAGGATTGATGTAAGGATGGAGATAATTCAGATGGGAGGAGAGGCGATATAAAAGCGAGCGCTTGGTCCAGGATTGCATTCTGGGAATAAGAAGGTGGAGTAGGGAGAGAAAGTGGGTGGAGGGAGTCCGTATTCTGAAATTCAACAGAAAGAGGAGTTCAGGACAGTCAGAAGTCGAATTTTGGCGGCCTCAGTGGGTTTCACACAGGGCCGCAATAGTTCGCTATGCAAAATTTCACCTTCAGTCTCTAAGTCTATTCTTTGTTTGGATGGGAGCGCAGAATTGATGGGAAGTCGGACTCTGCCTCCTCTCAAAATGGCGACTCTTTCCCCGCATATTATGCTGGTAAAGTCTTATCGGGTTTCCCACCAGGTGAGTTCATTGTAGCCCCATGTTTGAATGGCTGCCTCTGCCATCGAAACGTCAGCATACAATCATCTCACCAGATGGAAAACCCATGAAAACCTCAACAGCTATTCTACTATCAGTGAATATGTTGCACTCACCTTTTTCCTCTCTCATTCTGTCTACCTAATTTGTAGTTTCTTAAAACTGCCTTATGTTACCGTTATTTTACGTGTGATATTAGGGTAATTTTCATAAATATTGTATGATGCATTGACACATGGTCCTTGTAAGCAAGGTTTTGCGTTAAACCTCGTGCAGGCAAGCCTGATATTTTTACATGGCCAGGCACTTGGCGTACTTTGACCACGATTTTATATGATAACACTCATTTTTTGTTAAAATTTATCTTTCTTTGTAGAAATTACTTCAAGGTGGTACATTCATAGTTGAGACTGATATGTCGGTACAGATTTGATACACAGCCGGTTGTGAGGCATAATTTATAGGCCATAGGTGTTGAGTTCCTATTGTCGATCGTAAAAAAATCTGCTATAATACTTCGAGCTTTGAAAAATCACACTGTATACAGTTAAAGTAAAATATAGGAATACACGAGGCCAATTTAGACCAGAATGTAAGTACTATGATGAAATCCTTGGTTTTCGAAGACTGGCGAACTTTATTCGCCAACAAGCTACATAGCTCGAGTGTTAATAGTATGTATTTGCATCCTGCCGTATATGCAACACAAAAATTCACTATTGTATCACCGAGCAGTCTGGCGCACAGGAAAATGAAAAGTCAAAGCAGCAACCCCTTTTGTTTTGTGCAAGCCGGCCAAATTGCATTGAGGGAAAATAAATAATACTCGATAATACGAGCGAAAATTCCGCACTTTCAAGGTACGTATCACGGAATCAGTAAGTTAAGGAAACGGTGTAGTTGGGTTCCAAAGAGAGAAGACATCGTAACATAAAGTACTTTCCCTGTACTTTTCCTCTCTTGCAAAAATACACAAAATATATGAATACATTACAGACATGAGAGTTTTTTACCACTAGAATTGTTAATGGCATCTGTTAATGGGTACTGGCAAGCAATTCACAAAACGCTTTTAAAGATAATACTAGAAGTAACATTGTTGTTTAACATTTTTCATACTTCTTAGGTTTTATTTTTATTTTTTTGCTTGCTTATGTTAAGTTTCCTTTCTTTGGTTTAGTTATGGGATTCGTGGGTTTTTAAACTTTTTGTTGAAGTTTAGAATAGAAAAATGTGTGGAGTCGATATGCTTCCAAATGAAAATAATGGAAAATTTCAAGTGAAATTAAAAGTTAAATAGTGAAATTTAACACTTTGCGTGCCATGGACGTGATATTACGTCCTGTAATTCTTCTGAGGATTGCCATGGACGTAATATTACGTCTTTCCATTAAGTTGGCTTTGTATGAGTGAAGCCGTTATATTTCCCCCGTGGTACTTTCCGAGTTTACCGCTTAGTAGTTCTGTTTTTTTTTTAATTCAGCTGCTCGATAGAAAAAGAGTTCATTTTATGTCTTGAGGACGAAAAGCCCTGTATAGCCACCGGCATCTTCATCTTTGGCCACTTTGTGTGAGAATTCTTTGGGCCAATCGAATCGTTCGTTGAGGGTGCATTGACCCTTTTTTGTCATTCAGGATTTTAAATTGATTTGCTTGGAACAATGCTTTTTTATGATTTCCATGCTTAAAATAGTTCAAATTGATTGTATTAAAAAATTATTATGCATGTTAATGCGGTACATCATTATGTTGCATCTATTTTATTTTTCAAAAACAGTAGGTTTTCATTGCTAAATTATATATTTTAAAATTCAACTCATTCGTAAGTAAGAACAAAGTCCATTTTTATTTAAATGAACATCGATATAAACATATTTTTGATGCTAATGTTTTAAAAAATAGACGAATATAGTAGAAAATGGCTGGATATTTCTGTAGGGCTTTAACTTTAGCAGCCGGTACCAGAAGTGTTAAAGGGGAATACATATTTAACCCAAATATCAAGGAGTTATTCCGCTATTTTTGACATTTTTTCATTGAAAGTAGCGCAATGATAAAATATATCACTCCATCGCAAGTGGGCGAAGAATAGGGTAGTTTCCTTCATCAAAGAAAACGATAGGCATTGATTGCGATTCGTTACCCACCATTAGTGTATTCATAATACACAAATTATTTGGTTTTAGGAATACCGGTTTAGACGAATGGCAAGGGTCAAATTTTATCCTCAATTGAAAAAGGCCAGATTGGCGCCCATGCGATTCCACTCCGCGTGACGTCACAGGGACCTAGTTTCAACACGAGAGGATAGGAGTTATACATCGTCTGAGGTTACCAATGCATGCATGAGGCACAGAGCTCAGGGAAACATGTCTTAATAATCACCTATTAAAACTGGCTAAGGTCGGAAAGTTTTCTTCGTTTGATAAGGTATTAATAAACCTTTTTTAAGCCAAGCGCTACCATTCAGCAAGGTACTCTGCTATCCGCTAGCATCCTGCGTCCTATCAGCGCTCAGGGCCTCGATCAAGGTCACTTCACAAGGAGAGAGGGGGAACCAGAAATGCGTCACACGGACTTTCCTACTTACGCGTCGCGTTTTTCCGCGCTTGAAAATTTTCACTTTTCATTTAATCGCGAAAAATAGATATCGTCATTTAAATATCTAAAAGCGCGAAATACGTACTCCAAGAGTAATAATCTTTCGATTTAGCCAATAAAAAAATAATAGGAAACCACCCTATTGGAGTTATGGTTGAAAATATTTTGAGATGAACCAGCAAGACACCTAATAACCCTTCTAATTGGAAATGAAAGAAATAAATTACGCGCGAAGTTCGAAAAATGTGGGGCGAATTGATTGGTTCTGTGGTTGAGATAATTCTGTTCAATTCAAGCATCTGTTAGATTCAAGCATCTGGCAATTCATCTTGCGGTCAGACTTACATTCGGTCTTAAGTAGGGTTTGCAAGTCGAAGATGATTGCCATGAAAGTAGTTCAGAAACGATATCCCACGGCTAATGACAACACCGAAGTGTTCCAGTGTGTCAATACGCTTCCAGATTATTGATATATAAATACAGCAAAAGAAACGTCGCCGCGGACGAAGGAAATATATTTCAATTTCCAAACTTCAATATACTCCTATGGTAAAATCTTTTAATCCATCCAAATCTAATAAAAAATGCCTCATAGCAGATGCAAGTTTATACTCACATTATTTCGTATCATCTCAATAGAAGAAACTATTAATCACCAGCAAAGGCTTATCCATACATTTGGGAGCGCAACTTCCACCAATAGGATAGTTTACTTCATCAAAGAAAACGAAAGGCATTGATTGCGATTCGTTACCCACCATTAGTGATATTCATAATATACAAATTATTTCGTTTTAGGAATACCGGTTTATACGAATGGCAAGGGTCAATTTTATCCTCATTTGAAAAAGGCCAGATTGGCGCCCATGCGATGCCACTCCACGTGACGTCACATGGACCTAGTTTCTATACGAGTAGATAGGAGTTTTACATCGTCTGAGATTACCAATGCATGCATGAGGCACATAGCTCACGGAAACATCTCTTAATGATACATGGTTCAAAATGGTGAGCTTTACGGCTGTCTGGGGGACATTGTATTCGTCCTTTTAATAGTTATATCAATCCAATTAGGTAAAATGGATTAAACTTTTAAAAAATTCTTAGCTATGAAGGAGGTTTTATCCCGCAAAACCCCCCCTTGCTGCGCCACTGACTTTATCTATCATCATATCAATTTTTTGCTGATGCCTGTATTCCTTTATTTCCATTTATAACCATGTAAGGAGAACCCTGGCCCAGGGGAAGAGGGGATCGGATTGTGGCCTCATCTAGGCCAGGCAAAAGAAATAAATCAGATCAATGATAACTTGCCTGTTCACTCGCTAGCAGAACATTTCGTTCCTTAACTGTTTGCTGTATGTAATTTAGAAACAGACGAAATGGCGTACCCAGGATCAAACTAGGGGGGAGGGGTGCGAGCCATGGTTTTTCAAGTTGTAGTTAAGTTTTAAGAGGGCATCGGGAAGAGAATGAAGTTGTACACAAAGACCTCAAAACAAGCTTCTTATTGGAATATGCTTCTTCCCATTGTTGGTGACATTCCCTACAAAAAACATATCTAGCATTCTTACCTATAAGTTAGTTAACGCTATGAATACTGGACTTGACACCGATACCAGAACTACCTAATGGAGTCATTTTGACTCCTAACTTACAATTGTTTATTTTTGCGGTTCATATTTGCTTCAATTGTTACAGTTGAAATTATTTTTTCTCACATGTTACATTGCTTTAACAATCAGAGAGTGCCGGCCGCTAGTTTAAAGCCCAACTGAAAAATCCAGCCATTTTTACTAAATTCGCAATTTTTTAAAACAATGGCATCAAAAATATACTTATACCAATGTGTATTTCATTATAATGGACTTTTCTTTTCATTATGAATGAGTTGAGTAACATTAATTGCAAAATTTTAAATATATATTTAAACAAGGATATCCTATTGATTTTTTAAGTGAAAAAGTTGCAGCAAATGAAGTACCGCCATAAAATGCATAATATTGTTTTTATTACGCTCAATTTGAGCTATTTACACCAGGGAAATCATAAAAAAGCATTTCCCCAAGCAAATTATCCAAAAACCCAGATGATAAAAAGGGTCGTTGCACCCTCAACGAACGGTTCTTTCCTCCAAAGAATTTTCACACGAAGTAGGCTGAGAAAAGGGTGCCCGTAGCTGCAGAGGACTTTTTGTCCTCGAGACATGAAAAAAACTCTTTTTCCATTGAGCAGTTGATTTTCGAAATGAAGGAGCCACTAATCAGTAAACTTGAAAAGTACCACGGGCGAAATATTCCTGGTACACGCAAATAAAGTCAATAGATATAGATAGAGGTAATATAATGTCCATGGCAATCCTCACTTATAGGATAAGCAGGACGTAATATTACTCCCATGGCACGCACATCATGAGGTAAATGAGTGCATTCGGCCACACTGATCGCCAACCATTGTTCACTGTCCAGTGACTGGGAAAACTAAAGTGTGAAAATCATGCACAGATAGACCACAGCCGGATAGTCAGGAGCATGCCAAACATGACGAGCCAAACGAGTGCATTTAGCCACACGGAACGTTCACCTTTGCATACTGTCCAGTGACTGAGAAGAGTGATGTGTGAAACTCATACACGGATAGACCACAGCCGGATAATCAGGGGTCTGCGATACAATACGATAAAATAATTAATATATAATCTAATATGACTGGTCCGTGCCAGGTCACATTGGGTTTTGTTACAGCGTTTTCCAAGAGTTTTCGACAATATTACCTCACTTGAACGATTTGCAGTCATATCAGATTCCATTTTTTCAATTTCTAGTAAGTATGCATGGTAAAGTTGTGACAATTTTGGTTCCATTACATGAGTGCAAGCTTTCAGGCAGCTTGAGTGGTCTTGTACCCACAAGGATAAAGGAATCGCTTCAGACATACACCGGCAAGAAGCATAATTACAATAATTGTTTAAATGAATAAATGTGGAAATCAGAATGGCCAAATCAAATCCCAGCATCGACTTCTTCGCCTTGGGAAGCAGCTGAGGCATAGGGATGCATAATCCACAAATGATAAATCATTAACCTATCGTTACTGCCATATTTACCCAGTGGGCCACCTCTTGGTTCAATTTGCCACCGTTAAGCGTACTCAGTACGCGTCCTGAACTGCTGTATCTATGAATTTATCTCTTTCGAGTAGAGTATTTTAACTTAAAACTAGGGATGTTCGGATCGGATACCTCGGATCCAAATATCCGCGGATACTGACCTTCATCGGATCCAAAGACGCGGATGACATCGGATCTGGATCCGAAATTTTTAATAATCGCTTCAGTGCCCGTAATGGTGGATATAGATTCTTTTCACGATTATATCTTCGAATGCGCCGTCGCATTCGATTGTTGTCCTGCACATGAATCGTTTTGTTTGAAAGCTCTCGCAGACGCTACGTAGGAGAATTTCAGTCGTGGAAAATAAAAAAGGCAAAATACGACTGGCACATAGAGTGACTCTTCCCAAGAGGTTGAGCAATCATCGGGGGAATCTCAGCGACAGGGATTTAAAAATGCATTTAAATCCGAAAATATGAAATCCGAAAGCTCGGCTCCGAAAATCAAGGATCCGATTCGAATCCGATAAAAATCCTGGATCCGTCCATCCCTAAAAACTGATTTCTTCGTTTTTTCAAGGAATGTTTTTTCTTTCTAATAAAATCTCATTATTTTTATGTGTTCGGGTTAAAAAAAAAATTGATGAAATTCTGTTTCAAGCCGGCGAGTTTACCAAGTTGGTCTTCAAAATCACTGCCTTTCTTCAACTGCACTATCTTCTGAACGTCAGAAAGGGTCAGCTTCTTGAGTTTGAGGTACAATATCTTCCTTAGATGTTCAAAGCCTTATCTATCTTTTCCACGCTTCATAACCTAGAGCCAGCCCCATGTGAGTTTGGTCCACATCATTAGTTCACTCAAAGGGGCCATGCGCTTCGCTCAGCATCTTTTTCTTCTATCTTGGTCGGTAATTATCAAAGATGACAGATCCTCTAAACAATGACCATGTACCAGGACTCCTTCGAGATATTTTCTTGTCTGTAGAAGGGATTCAAATAATATGCATTTCAGTACGGGAGAGTGGTGCACCTTGAACCTACGTGTGTCTAGGAATTACGATGTTCTCAGCAATATGATGTTGGTAAAAGGGATCATCTGAGCAGCACAACATAACGTCGCCGCAAGAGGTGTCTGTGAGTTTGTGTTTGTCTGGCAAGTAACACTAGTTATTTTTTAAATCAAAGGAAGAATTTCATCCCCAAAAAGTATTTATGCTTCACGATTAATGTATTCTATTACAATGGTTCCCAGTAAGCACTGAAACATAAATTATGTCTTAATGCCACTCTTTTTGGTTATGATAACATGTGTATAAATGGATCTTCAGTTAACATATAAATTGTTGTCAATTAGTTTTGCAGAAAGGTGCAACGGTGAACCTCGGTCGGAGTCTGCACTTAGTCCGCACGGGGTACCCTCACAATTCCTTCCCGAAGACTCCGATGAACTCCCTCAGTAGCACTCACATTTTCACTCCAATCACTTTTTCAGGCCTTAAATCAATTTACTCATCAAAGAAATCATCCACACAGCACTCGTAAAAATTTACAAATCTCTTATAAATTTTCTGCATTGGAGTTTGTCGTGGAAATGATCGTTAAATATTTTGAACAAAATCACTTATCTCTAAATTCGTTCCAAGTCCCTTTTCGTGGATCCACGTTTTTCCCTTGTACCTCCTGTATTTTTTCCAGCAGTACTCTCCGCGATAAAATCAACGCCTAAAATCTCTTGTTCGCAAAGTCTACACAACAGCCTACACGCTAGGAAAATTTCATTTTTAATTAAAGGGAAAACTCGAACGATGTAGTATCTCTCCTCATCTCAACTATTTCTAAAAACGGATATAGATGACGCCAAAGTGCCAAATGAATAATTGTTGTTTCTGCGGTCGTTAGGTATTATTGAGTCACAGAACCACAAGATTTATAGTTATCCAAACTCATGAACTTCCTTGCGAGATAACTATAAATCACAAAATAGTATAACCAATAGAGTACTCGTTAATAAGTGGTGGGCATCGACAGAAAGCGTGCAACTGAAGGTTTCAAACGGTTTCGACCGAAATTTGTAAGAGTTAAAAAAGAGAAATAATCCATAGGGACCTGGGTCTTCCCCAGTATAACTTGGAGGGATATGGTTGGACCGCATTGTAAGAAATGTGATGTACGAATACAAGGATCAAGAACTTTGCTATTTCCACATCTTCAGTTCTTGATCCTTGTATTCGTGTTATTATGGATTTCCACCAAGTTGCGCCCTCTACGATTAATTAAATGTGACGCATTTAAATTTTGCGCGGATTTGCATTCTAGCGGCGGATCTGCAATCAAACCTATCCAAGTGGAAGTAGAGGGAGGGTAAAAACCACATCTGTTAACACTAAAATGACCGGAGGCGGTCAATTAACGCTTCGCGATTTTATTTCGCGCACCATTTTGTTATTTTCCGACCGATAACGCTGAGATTTTTGACTTCTGATATTTCGGAACACATAACCTGAAAATGAAGTATTTTGAGTGGAAAAAATTCATGTCCGGATTAATATCAGCTTTTACCTAGAATGACAATGAGCGGTCAATTGGCCGTTATTGTATTAAATACCGTAATTTAGCTGTCTTTGCCGATCATTGGTGTCAGTTTCATCAAATATCATAGCGTACACTTTAACACACACGAATGTTACTCAAGTTTGATTCTCATTTCCTTACGTATGATTTTACAGTTTAGGTGAAGGAGAGACACAAGCAATACCATAGCATGCGTCGTCGTAAAGAGTCACCACCAACTAGCCTATGGCATTCTATGGGTAGTGATAAACAATCATTCAGCTTAAATTCATTGTTGCGTTCGTGCCGCCTGTCACATGAACGATCATGGATATTTCCAACCACCTCTCCGTCAACTTGTTCGTTTTCACTCCGCCTCGCTTTCCCTTGATCGCTGCTTCTTCTGATGGTTTCCTTAAATATTCCTCCGCTCTGCACGTTCCATAGATATCTTCTTCAACGCTCTCATTGAACGTGTTTGAAAATATTTCTGGGTCGATCGGTTCTCTCATTGTCCCTTCGCGCTTGGTCTCTAGAAGACATCTTACTGAGAGGTTTCAGTTTAATCACAGACTCAAAGGATAGATAAAATGGAATACATTCCGAAGGCTTTCTTTTCTACCTCCTTGAGATTCAAATCCGGGATTTATATATATATATATATATATATATATATATATATATATATATATATATATATATATATATATATATATATATAATCCCGCTATCATTTGGCACCCGTTAATGAGCAAGTTGCATTCAATCTGGCGTCCGAGTGTAATTTGGCGGCCGTATACCGGAAGCCGGATTACAAACGTGTAAAAATAGCTGGAATCGACTAATTACATCACGTAGACCCTATTTCCGAAAATAAGTATGGACGCCAATTTGTTAGCAATATGTGCAAATTTCGTATATTATTAGTTCGGCATAATTCCGGGCCGAGCGGCGCTGACCGCGGTGAATACCGTGTCCCCGAATATCTCCGTACAGTCTAAGCAGCAAGTGGCGTCCACTGCTTGGCAACACCGCTCTGCCTGGTTCTGCTATGAATTTCTCTCTCCCAAGCCTCTTCGAGGAGTTTTGATCCCTCGGCTGACTGCGCGTCAGCCGAGTGCGCGTCATCCCGCGCTACCGCTCCAGTTTTTACTTGGTCCAAAGTCAGTTAAAAGGACTTGCGCTCCGATAACTTCAATAACAATATTACTGCTATCACGGTATTTTAATTGGAACTTAAATAATTCTTTGGGGGGATTTGAGTAAAATAAATAAGGATTAGTGTATCAGGAAAGCCGTCTTTTCAGTATTAATATTTTGCGCAAAAAATCAAGCGAAATAATAAACGCGACTGATGTTACTATCGCCTGAGAGTATAATTGGATACCTATGTTCTTAATCATATAACCACTCGCATATTTTCTTGATTACAATAAAATAAAAGAAGGCCTAATAGCAGAGAGAGGAGGCAGGGAAGGAGAGACTAACGTCCCCGCATGTCGTACGAATCGAAGAACTAACGCTATATTTTTGGGAACGCAAAATAAGAGCGATTATCAGACGAAGGGAAGGCAGGAAGCTTGAAAAAATAAATGAAAGTCAAAGAGCAAAGGAAGGGGGCAGGGGAGGAGTGACTCATGATTTTGAGGTTCCCGTATGTCGTATGCAGCGAAAAAGCAACGCTATATTCGTGGGAACGTGAAATATGAGCGGTTCGCAGACTAAGGGAAGGCAGGACGATTGAAAAATAAAAGAAGGCCTAAGAGCAGAGGGAGGGGGAAGTAGAGGAGAGACTCGAGAGCTCGGGGTTTCCGTAGGTCATATGCGTCGAAAAACAAATGCTATATTCGTGGGAACGTGAAATATGAGCGCTTCCCAGACGAAAGGAAAGCAGGACGATTAAAAAAAATAAAGCCAAAAAGCGAGGGAAGGTGGCAGAGGAGGAGTGACTCGGGATCTCAAATCTATTTTTGTTTCGTTGGAAGGGGGCAGAGCGGGAGGACGTAGGGGAATATGTGGGTGCGTGGAAGGGGTTCCCCTAGACTGGTACAAAATATTTATTTTATTTTATGCAATGGTTTTGAGGTTTATTGGGTTTTTCATGTCCATTTTGTACAAGTACCTACGCATAATACTCACGTGTTTTGAGTGAAAAGCAAATTGGGTGAATATCAATTTAAAAATTAATGAGATACGAGAACACATTTAACACGTCGACCTTAAAAAACATTAGTGATTCATTTTATTTATATGTCAGCGTCAGAAACATGGTCTGATTATGTAGCAATTCTATATGGCGCATCTACAGTTTTATCTACTACTCTACAGGTTTGGGTGTTAGACGATTTTCGTCAGATATTCTGGAATTATGCTCCAACGAAACCACTTGTTGAATGATCTCGTCACTAACGTCATATTTTCTCTCTTAGCATTTGTATTTCGATATAAAACAATTGGCGAGAATTACAAACATTCGCTTTTTTCACTGTAACAATGGTAGTAGATCTACAACCAAAAGTAATTCCAGGGTGGCTGTGAACCGAAGTGCTTTCTTCGTGAGGCATTGGTTCTTAGTCCTTTTACTAACTCGTTCTTTGCAATAGTTAAACATTTCTTCCCACGGCTCCGCAACCCTTTGGCCAAGACTAACGCATCATATACATAAGAGAACGGAATTTATTCAGCTGGAAATAGAAATATATTTGAAAATAAGAGCCTCATTCCCTGAGGATGTCATCCGCATTTGATGATGCATCTTATTTTATTATAAGAAAATGGATTATTTGGAAAATCAAGCTGGTCTTTTTTCTAGAGCATGGTACACCAAAGGTACTAATAATCTCACTTATAGCGGATTCAATTTATTGTCGAATTTAAAGAATTTATCGTGTATAAAAAGAACACATTAGCAACATTTCACTCGTAATAATGAAAGTACTCTTGAAGATGGAACTTAAATTAGTTTTTAATTGGTTTAAGATTCCAAAGGTATACTTCTACATAGGCCTGAAAAATTCAGAAAGAATAATTTTATTACGCACGTACGGCAAATTTGATTCATTTATTTCATTTTCCCGCAGAATGTCAGTTGCAACATTCATAAGAAACATAAGCAAATAATATCAAGTAGACCTCACTATTCACCATCAGGTATTATCAACAAACTTAAAAATAATGTATTTTTTATCACATCGTGATTTTAATTATAATCAATGTTGAAAAATTCATACAAAATTAGATAAAGGGATAAGTTAAACAATAGATTGAACTGGGGGAAAATAGGATAAAATTGTCACTTTAATCCTGCTAATAGTTCCAGTTTCAAAAATTCTTATTGACCAGGTTCTACGATTGAAGTTTCGATGGCATTTAAAATGCATCTTTTGTAATCCTAGCCGGCCTACCGAAATAATTTATCTCGTCACCTTAACAGAATAACAATAGTCAATTTACTTATATCATCAATTAAGCGAGGAACTAGTAGAAATGAGTTTTTAGAAAGTAATACGGATTGAGACGTAATTTTTTCCGTCATAGGTTATCGGGCGATTGACTTCCAGGTATAGGGTCTAAGCTCAAGACTTCAAGGTCATCGGTATTCACGGGGGAGAAATGGAGCGGTGCCCTCGTTCCCTATGAATAACATCAATACATAGAGGGGTCCGCTAGTGAGTCTCAAACACAATGGCTTCATTCCCTTCCAGCAGTCGTAGGCTCTCTGCGTCTCAGGAATACAGTTTATAGTGTGCAGCAGCAGTGCAGAAGGTGATTTTGAAAGAGCCGTACGGAGTAAAAACCAACAGAACAATGGCAAAAAAAATTGGAATTCGGGTAGAAAAGTCAAGAAGATATCAAGGAAAACCATAAACCTAGAAGATAAATTGAAAGAGGTAAATTGCTTTGAAAATGGAGAGCGTCAAAGCGATATTGCGCGGAAGGTTAAACTCGCGATGTCTTATTCTGAATAAATACGAAGTTAAAACATCAGTGACCTCAGCCCCACCCACTTTAACCAAGCGCTCAGTACATATGGAAAGTTCATTTTGAATTAGTACGAAAAGGCAAGGTTGGTAATCGCTCCGAGACATTTAGTGAAAACTCCGGTTGGTTTCAGTGGTTTACGCGGCAAGCAGGTATTTTCAGTGCGGCGATATCAGGTGAATCTGCGAGTGTTGATTGCGGAGTCGACGCAATATTTTCTGATTAACTTCAAGCTGTGATTGAAAGTGGCTCCTTTCTTCCTAAACTAGTTCTTAGTGCTGACGAGACGATATTGTTTCGGAAAAAATGCAATCTCGTTCATTCATTTTCAGGGAAGGACAACTGGGTCAGATTTCAAGGCATTTAAAGACAATTTCACGTAGCTGCTAATGCCTAATGGGACTTCAAATTAAAGCCAGCTCTAATTTTACATTCACAAACTCCGCGAGCAATGAAATGGTATTCAACTTAGCAATAGCGTGGTATTTGGATGTGCGAAAAAGGGGCCTAGATGAGTATTAATTGTTTCTAGGTTGGTTTGAAAATTTGTCAACTGCCGGCAATGCGTTACGAACCCCTGAGATAGCATAGGTTAGCTCACCCGAACATCGGGAGGGAATTTCTAAAGCTCGTACGAATTTTTTTACGTGAACAAAAGTCTTTGAATGCATGCCTACTATCTTTAAAGCTATTATAAATTATAAATGTTTTTAGTAAAAAGGTTTTCTAAGACTATTAATAGGAATATATATGGTTTAGAGGAAATTCAATACCCTACGCCTATGCCACCAGGAACGCATCTCTATCTTCCCATTGTTAAAACGCTATCATATAACGCAATTTCGTATAGCGCAAAGATCCCAAGGAACTCATCCCTTGCGCTATACGAGGCATGGGTGTAATGAAGGTTATTTTCGTTTCCTTCGCAGGTAAGGTTTAAAAGTGACTGCGACACAATAATCTGTTTTGCACAAATTTTAAAAATATCACTCAGCCACTTCCTTACCGAAAGAAATGCTCTTACAAGCAGGTGATGATCTGTACCCCTTTTCCCTCTCCTTTCTCAACGATTTTCGCCAATATATTAGGTGAACGCGATTTGTTCACTTTTTTTGCTAATGATGTCCAAAGCCATTTTTTCCATAACGTTTATTGCATTGACAAATTCCTTTTCCTCAGCAGCAGAGAAATAGGAAGTCAAACCCCATCACCCTTACTTGGGCGTTGAGGTGTGTGTCATTTCCCCAGGGTTCCAGAGACATGTCGTTGTACAGTACTCCTAGGAATGCGGTAAAACAAGGCTGCCCACGAGTAGTTTTGTTCCCGATTTTACATCGTTTAAAGAATTTTCAAGACCTTCAATTGAGTAGGTTAGTCCAGCGCCCTCCTGAGTTTTCCTTGTACTTACCGCCATTATCTACAGTTGAGCAAAAAGATTACGCCGAAGGAATATTTAAGCTATTGATTAGTGAGGTTAATTTATATAATAAGTATCTCCATGTCATTTTCATTCATATTAACTATTGGGGTAACTTGGTCCATGAAGCACCAGTTACTCCAGCTATTAAGAACTTTTGGGGTAACTTGAACTCCCCTATTACAAAACCCACAGAAAGTATAAGGGTGAGAACAACATATACGTGAACAGAATCAACCTTCACGTTTTTTCTAAAGTTGTTAATAGTTTGGAATTACACACAACATTACAAAGAAATCCAGAAAATCTAACAGAGACAACAGGTCGTTGTTATGAAAAATCTCCACACTAAAATTCCACAGCAGCCCAAAATCACAAAATAGCTGCAAATGAGGTAAGGCATTTTTTTCAAGGATCAAAAGAACAAGCAGGTGTGCCAACCTGATAAACTTAAAATTACCATAAATACGCAAATAATCTACCCATGCCCCAGTTAACCCGAAGCACCTTATATCCTGAACAATGGGTATCATTTTTGGCGTTTCGTTACTTTCTTTTTTTCTTACATAGGAGGCCGTCTACTTCCTGCCTTCTTAAATGATTATATCTGATATTTATACAAACGATACATGTGGCAAATTAATTTTTAGTAAAATACGTAGTAAAATCTAAAAGTCGTTTAATGCAATGAAAGAGTAATTTCAAAAAGCGCTGGATACTGTCGAAAGTATTAAATAATTACTAGCAAGACCCCTATAGGAGTAGCAAATTACAGCTGGAGCCAATAAAAAGTAAATAAAATGAGTGAAATACAGCTTGTGAAAGGCGTTAATTCAATCTATCTATAGCGGAATATAAATAAATAGTTGTTTTTTCATATAAAAGAATTATTTTAACTCGTCCTACTGAATGGATAACCATGAAGGCAATATCGCAAAACAAAATCAAAGGCACCACGCTAAAATACAAAAGCACTTTCATAAGATAGAAGCAGAATCATCAGTTACACGTGAATAGAATCGCTTTAAATATTGTCGCCACAAAAACGTTCTTTGGGTACGTCTGGGACATTTCCCAACGCCCAGGATACGATAAAGTCCATCTTTACGAAAGGAGCAAACGTGGTAAAATGCCGTCGACGCTGATATGCCAACGAACGTACCCATTGGAATAGCTATCCGTGCACATGAAATTATTGGAATCAGCCAGCAAAATGAGCGATTTGTGAAATTTGCTTTCATTTAAATGTAATAGGATATTTAAGGCCGTTTTATAGGAGGTACTTCCTCGCGACTCCGATGGATTAATATAAGAACGGGACATCAACGAGCCGAAACATACCTTTTTTGATAAACACTTGAACCTTGCAAATGGGAGATGGAGTTTTTTCTAGCCTCTATGCTAGCGAATACGCATCGTTCAAGATGGTGAAGCCATTATTTTTCTCGGGGTATAATTGTACGACCTGTCAGAAGGATACTATCAAAATTTTCTTTCGTGATAGCTTTCACTTACACCGATGACACTCCAAAAATTGAAATTCAACACTCAGTATTAACACAGGTAATAATATATCGGAGACCAAATGAAAACGAACAAATCCGAATTTAAAACCATGCCTAATTAAAAATACTCCTCCAGGCATTCCAAAACCGAAGATTTGACTGCATTACTTCCCTAGAGGGGAAATGACGAAACACTTCCACTATATCATTTCCATCCAAGAGAGAGGTATGAAATGGTCCGAGAATGGGAAAGAGGTTACAACAAAACAAAGAAGGAAAGGAAGGGAAATCCTCTGGAGACTAACGTAGCATTGCTGAAGGATAATCTGACAGATGGGGGACAACATCTGGAGAAATTGATCTAGCCTTAAATTATCGTGAGAAGTCACGGAATCTTTTGAAAGAACTTTGCATAAGTACACTCATTTATATAATAATTCCATTTAAATTGACGTTCAATCGACACTGCACTCATTTTAGCCTCACGTAGTCACTCTTCACTCATTATCTGGAGATTACTCTCGCAATTTCCTCAGAGTTCCTTATTCAATCGTTCAAATGGAATTATTGTTGAGTTGGTCAGTAATTAGTAATCCACAATACTAACACAGACTTGCGTAAAATCCCTTTTCAGGAATTTCTGAGTACCTAATTACCCCCCTTTTCTGTAATTTTGAAGGCCGTATCGGGTGGACTTAAAGTAAATGATACGGTTTTCTCAGCTTGTTGTCTGAAAACAGCTACATTCTTAGCTAAAATTCTATTTTTCCCTTGATATTTCCGTACCAGAAGGTCTATGTGCCCCTGGCGAGTTTGCTTCCCGCATCACCTTTGCCCATTTTTAATTGATATTGTCATCCTAAACAAGATTGTGGCATACATCATCCTAAATAAAATTGATTGCATCTTTACAACACACCGTTGATAAAACCTTCCTTAATTTAATAATACTTAAGAATGCTGATTTTTGGCCAGCTTTTTGCGATTTTAGCCCACTGTGCGTCGTGTCCTTGGCTTTATAAAAACCAAGGGCTTTGAAATGCTTCTTCCTAAATGGAGTTTAATTTACTCATTTAATGCCTAATTTTGGCAAACTTTTAGAATCCTAGTTTCACGAAGTTCACTCCTATGATGACTTTAATCTTTTTTCACAGTGATATTACGTTTAGCTAACAGTAGTTAATAGTTAATTGGAAATAATTAACCCATTTAATGCAATAACAGCTATATACTACAAAAATAACAGGCAAGAGCGAGGTTTCTAAGATAGACATATTTGGCAACAGCGCAGGAAGCCAAAAAGATACCGCGGTGGTGGTAAATATACAAAATGGATTTCAAAATGATGATCAAATGTAAAAAATATACTCCGGACGCCATAATGATTGGATATGAAATGATGCCAAAATGTAATATATATATATATATATATATATATATATATATATATATATATATATATATATATATATATATATATATATATATATATATATTTTTTAATCCAGAAAATTTCAGAAAATAACGTGTTCTAAAATGCTACTTTAGTTTTGAAACACATCATGGATTATTTTTTAACTATGCAAGTGACACACATTTTATTTTACAGAAATAGTTTTTCATGTAATTGATATTTTTGGTAAAGTAAACACTAAATCTGACCGTGAAACTAATCAAAACATGAAAAACTATTCAGAACACTTCTATCCTCGTTACGTAAAAATTTGAAAGGAAAGCGAATGAGAGAGCGCAAGAAACGGGCGAACGGTCAATTGACCGCTGGCGGTCATTATAGGTATGCGTGTTGCCCCGGTCATTCTAGTGCTAACACGTGTGTTTCACTTGCAGCCAAACTGCCTCTAGTCAAGTCAAGTCAAGTCAAGGTGGGTGGTGCACCATTGTGAAATAGCAGAATGTCCCGACTAAGGACCGCTTCCTACTTCCCTTGGGTGCAGCAGGTGTTCAAGTAAAGTGTCTCCTGCAACCTCAGGTTGTAAGGAAGGAAAGTCAATGGTGGGTTTTCCCGATAGAAGTGTAAGAAGCCTGTCGTCTTTACATGAAAAGATTAACCAAAATGCCATTGAAGTCGTGCATGCATGCGATAAAAGAAAATATTTTCCTCCTCCTCTCCATGCATCAGAAATCCGCTTAACATCGATCAACACAATTACTTCATCGTTACATTTAGAAAGTTTGGATAGTGATAAAATATAAAATAATATATAAAATGTTTAACTTCTTTTTTTAAGCGATTGAATGATCTACGGCTGTTGAACAGCTTAAAGAGAACAAATTCCCCAAGGCCGTACTCTTTGGTGGGCAAAGGGGGGGTTGGGAAGTATTTGTGTGTGTATATTCGCGGAAATTTGTTCCTTTGAGCAAATCTGCAAGTTGAGTGTGTGTGCTGCACGATGGTTTCACAGTGTTTTAGCTTTATTTCCGTGTTTTACCCCCTGTCAGCCTTTTAACTTCCCACCCCTATCCCCACTATGCCCACCAAAGAGTACGGCTTTGGGGAATTGGTTCTCTTTCAATTTAACTTCTTACTTTCTTAATCCTATTCAATGAAATATAGGAAGACACATTTGACCACGTGACTACTCTGCGCTGATGCTCGCCTGTAGACGCTAATGCGTACGGCGGATACGCACAAAAATCACTGTTATTCGTTCTCTTGCAAAAACTTGCAGCTGCTTTTTGAACTAATGTCTTTATAATACTCTACCTTCTTGGCACCAACTTAGGATTCCGCGCAAATCGACGTCACTTTTTTATAGCTCAACATTTATACGATTTTTTTTCGAAAACATTTTCTCCTCTTCACTCACTCCTGCAGCAGTCATCAACATCGCTAAAAGGTTTACATCTAGATTTTATGATAGTATATTGTCCAAAATAATATAGCACTAACTGTTTTTCCGAAATAATTGGCGGAGTAAGTAGAAAAATATAAAAAATACATGATTTTCTAAAAACAGAAAAGCACATTTCCGTTAAAAATAGTGCAACAGCGACGCAATATATCTAAGTTTAATTTCTTTCATAAAAAAATAAGCATGAATTGTGGTGCTCCAGACATATTGCAACATAACTCTCATAATAAAAGAGGGTTCCAAAAAAGTCCAAAAATTATATTTTTGTCTACTTTATTCCGGATCCACACCAACGTGCAGTGCTCTCTCACACAATTTGGATTTCCCGTTGTGTTTTGCATTCCTCTCCTTTCTACTCCCTGTTGAGCCCCACCTATCGCGTCGTTACCCAGTGTCGATTCCCGACCCTTTCTTTACCACCGACACTCGCTAATCCCTTAATGGGACACCGGCAGTCTCTAAACCATTCACGCTCTCTCCCATTTTTTCTTTTCCAAATTTATTAGGTTTTTGCCTGCCCTTTCATAACCTCGCCATCTATAACGACCTATCCGCCCTCCCCTATTCAGGAATATTAATATTTTGTCAATGAAACCTGTCCACGGATAATATTTAATTGCGTTCTTTAATTGTGCCCCTTTAAGTTTCACAATGTGACTCAGTACCACGTCTTCCGACAAAATACCATTGGCGATATTAAATCTCAATTACGCCTATTTTCCAGTACCGCATTGAGGGAGGCTGCAGTAATTTGTCAAACGAATCATTATGGACGCATATTATTGGACACATATATGGACGCATGCTGAATATGAAAACCCCACCAACCTCCATTCGGTATTCGAGCATATCTCTTCTCACAATTTCGTAATAATCCGTGGTGGTTGAGTGAAAATTTTCGTGACGCTATTAACTTGAAAGCCTATTCGTTTAGTTTATGAATATATATTTATAGGGCCCAAGGCCCCCCTGAAAGTTCCCTCCATCTTCTGCCAGGCATTCAGACTTCGATCTTTGACGTACATGTGACCGTTCCAACACTTGTTTACAGCTGCATGTTGTAAAACTGTTTAAGTGATAATGGGGAAAGCCAAGCAGAAGAGAACATCGATGGATTCGTGGAGGACGCAGCTCGCCAAGCGTAAAAGAACCCCTCTTATAGGACCCTGCCGCAAGGTCCTGATACCGCATGCTGGTAGGAGAGAGACTATTCTCTCGGTCCGAGGCGAAGATCGTCTTCCATCAGCCGGAGGCGATGGAGACGGACGGAGAGTTTGGAAGTGGTAAGGGAGTGAAGGAAAAGAAGAGAGGGAACTAGAACGACCTTGAACGATGGATCTCTCGCCTCTTCCTCGCAACTCCGGGGCCCTTTATCGGCTCTTTCAGAATTAAAAGTCACTACGATTCCCTCTTATGACGTTAGCCCTCTAGTATACTTACTATATACTTTAGATCTCTGTTAATCAATCGTACATCATCATTAACTTGACATTTTCATAAAAATTACATAGAAGCACTACATGAACAAACATCTATCAGACAAACAAACATTATTTAATCATACAATTAGAATTAATGCCACATAGAAAATTATTCTTGAGCCTAAGTGCCTCAAACTTCTATCAAAAGTGATGAAATGAATGGCTTTTATATAAATGTAGCGTTACGTCGTTAAATCTTGGAGATTGTCCACGTAAGCCCAGATATAGGGAACTCCAGTCGTCGGTCACAAGGTGGTTCAGGGAAAGACTCCACAAACAAGAAATCAGGAGTCAAGAAACAATTGTCAAAATATTTACGAGTTATTTTCAATCAATATCTATCGAAAGTAGAAGTATTCAAAATCAGAATAATTACAGAGAACAACAATGATAACTAATGATCCCATAGGAAACATTACCAAACTAAGTACCAGCTGTAAAAGTTTTCTAAAATCACCCATGTCAGTCGCGCCATCCACCACGAGCGCCCGAGCAAAAGAGAGGCTTGCATACTCCACGACGTGTCAGGGTGGAGGGGAGGGATTTTGCAAAGGAGTGGAGGGGTAAAAAGGGCGATGTTCAGTCAGCTGCGCATATGCCCCTGTTGACAAGCAGCTCCGCCAATCATTAGTCATCCTATCAGGGGTAGGAGGGGGGAACAGCGTGCAGGCCGGAATTTTCTCCTTAGTCTTTTGGGTTGGAGACATCACTCGAATCAGAGGGAAATTCATTGGAAAACATGGAGGGGAGAGAGATAGTGGGCTGAGGTGTTGAGGGGAGAGAGAGTAGAGATAGGACTATGGTAATACTTCTCACTCCAAACTCCATATTGGTGCCTCGGCACCCATTTCCCCTTAATAACCAAGGAGTAGGTATTCCTCCGCAGTAGTCCTATATACGTCTTGCTCTCCACGTATGGCTGGATTCGGGGCTGGTTTTCCGGGTGCTGGGTTTCCGGATGCAGGATTTCCGGAGGTAGCATTTTCCGGAGGCTGGATTTTTAAGAGACAAGAGTTTCCAATACTGCGAGTCTCCGTGCCTTTGAGTCGAAGGGCCTTTGCGCGAAAAGTCCTTAGCGGGAGAAGTTCTGTGGATAAGTTCGGATGAGGTGCGGAGAAATTTTTGGGGGGATACCATAAATTAAGGGGAGGGGTACACTGTAAAATGTAACATAAATTTAAACACTTTACCACCATTAAAAATAGCAGTGAAAGATAATTGAATAATTTATTGATCCTTGACAATATATTAGAGTAAATTTACTTGAACATTAAGAAATTAGGTCACAGACCTAATTGAATATTATTGCATTAAATGAACATTATGAGGCATTATTCAATTTTAAACATGCAGCTATCGTAGTAATGAGAATTATTTATCTTGATGACTAATTAACACCAATTAATTAGACTACTGAGACCTAACACTGTTTTAAATGAGAAAAAACATGAATAAATTGAGAGAATGTCTCCTCACAATCAATGCAACAATAAGGCTACTTTCCTATGTACACGCTAGTGTAAGACAACGTTTCGTTTGGTAGCATTAGACTTTTCAGATTCATTGCATGAATAAAATTACTCCGCATGAGTCTGCAAATGACGGACAAGGTCGCTCCTAGAAGGCAAAGACTTTTCACATTCACCGCAGGAATAAGGTTTCTCCTTTGTATGAATCATCATGTGAAGGACAAGGTTACCCTTTTGAGAGAGAGACTTTTCACACTCATTGCATGAATATGGTTTCTCCTTCGTATGAGTCCGAATGTGACGGATAAGGTCAGCCTTTTGAGAGAAAGACTTTTCACATTCACCGCCCGATTAAGGTTTCTCCTTCGTATGAGTCCGAATGTGATCGATAAGGTGAGTCTTTCGAGAGAAAGACTTCTCGCATTCACCGCAGGAATAAGGTTTCTCCTTCGTATGAGTCCGAATGTGAAGGACAAGGTGACTCTTTTGAGAGAAAGATTTTTCACATTTAACGCAGGAATAAGGTTTCTCATTCGTATGAGTGCGAATGTGTTTGACAAGGTTACTCTTTTGAGAGAAAGACTTTTCACATTCACTGCAGGAATAAGGTTTCTCCTTCGTATGAGTCCGAATGTGATAGATAAGGTGACTCTTTTGATAGAAAGACTTTTCACATTCACCGCAGGAATAAGGTTTATCCTTCGTATGAGTGCGAATGTGTTTGACAAGGTTACTCTTTTGAGAGAAAGACTTTTCACATTCACTGCAGGAATAAGGTTTCTCCTTCGTATGAGTGCGAACGTGATTGACAAGGTGACTCTTTCGAGAGAAAGACTTTTCACATTCACCGCAAGAATAAGGTTTCTCCTTCGTATGAGTCCGAATGTGTTGGACAAGGTTACTCTTTTTAGAGAAAGACTTCTCACATTCAATGCAGGAATAAGGTTTCTCCTTCGTATGAGTGCGTACGTGACGGACAAGGCAATGCTTATTAGAAAATGACTGCTCACATTCATTGCAGGAATAAGGTTTCTTTGCTGAGTGTGAACTATCTGTGCATGATGTCCCATCTACAGTGAAGCTTTTCCTCACTTCCCTCACTTTTTTCTTCTCCCTTGTTCCTCCAAAGTTTGCCTTAAATAGCCCATTTCCGTTTTGTCTCATCCCTTTTCTTTTACATATCAGCTTATTTAAACTCTTGGAGGAGGTGGGCCGATGAGAACAATTTGTTTCTCCTCCTGAACCAAGAGTTTTGAGGGCCAAATCATTCCCAATTGTCAAATTAGCATGAATATCCACATTGCTAGAACCAAAATGAATTTTGAGGTGCTTTATGAGATCATTCTCGGCATTGAATGCATCTCCACAGTCGAAGCAACGATTTGAATTGTCATTTGATATGGCACGCTTCCCAGGATTTTTTATCATGCTAGTACTCATCTCTTTGTTTTCTCGCATGACTGCCTCATTGGAAGTCTTTCTACTGTCAGTGACCCTGAAAAACTTTATGCTGTTTGGATTGTCACAACTACTCGTTTCCCCAGCAAGAGTCATTGTTGCTCTATTTCCTATGATTTTAGACACATGCTTAGATTTTGAATGAAGCTGTCCATCATCAGGAATTGAGCATGAAGTTATTTTATCAGAAAGATGGGCACCACATTTTTCAATGTCTTTGCCCATCACCTTCCTTTCTTTCTTTAAATTTGATGCTGTATTTTTTGGTTCAAGGAGAGCAAACGAAGCTGAAGCTCTTTCAGAAGCTGGGAGATCTAGAAAAGAAATTCACTTTTTAAAATAGGTTGAGTTAGACATGTAATCTATGATTCGTTGACCTAATTTATAAAAACCATTAGACAGATATCAAAGTTGCAACTTCAAACGATCTTCTGGTTCAATGCCATACACATAACCAATGTTGCAAATGATTTTTTATACCGTTTTCCAAACATTTCTTCACTAATTGAGTGGCACTGCAGCTCAGTAAATTAAGTAAGGTATTACATAATACCCTCAAATATCTACTCCAAAAAAAGCCCCAGTGCATAATTTCACGCAAAATGGCAGTAGAGCATCCTTATAGAAAATACACCAAGCAGTTATTTGTAAAATTACATCCAAATTATTCAAACCTCTCATATCCACCCTCAATGTGGGTGATGCCCTGTACATCACTGTACAACCATGAAAAGTTTGGATGAAACTACAGCCTTGAAATCTTAGCTAACAAAAATATGTAAGCAGGGGCTGGTCACTTACTGTCCTTAATCTCCAGAACCAGAACTTATGCACACAAGGCATTGAAATTGAGTTTTGCCTATTTTTAGGTAAATCAGTATTTTTCCAATTTCACTTCTTTCATGAATATGTAATTGACCTAATAAAGCACAGTTTACATGAGCACAACAAAGTAAATTGGAAGGGTTATGTATCAAAGCAAAATTTTCCCATTATTTCAAAACTGTACCAAACCTTTTGTCCTCATTTCAACAAGTTCCACATTAAATTTGTCTATCGATACCACACAATTGACATGGGAGTTGAAATCTCACACCTTTTATTCTTCACAAGTGATTTTTGGTAATTCTTTTCTATTGACCAATCTTAATGGCAAAATTGTAAGGTAAAGTAGGGGGTGTTCCCATAGGAATACACATGACTCCAAATATTGCTATATTTCACTGAAACACGATGAAATTTTACTAGAAATTGTCGACCTGATTAAATTATCCAGCAGAACTGTGAACATGTACTAAAGAAAGTATAGAAGGATGACAAATTCACATGCAACATCCTTCACAAGTGGAGTGTCCAAAAAGCTGATCTAAGAATTTAACCAAATTTTGTTATTGTAGTCCATTGTGAGTTGTCCACGAATCAGCCCCCATATGGGGTTACATGTATAACCAATATTTTAAACTACAAATCCAGTAAAACATTTGCAGGTCAAATGTATTAATAAATAAGAGCCACTCTACAAAGGGTGAGCATTAGTCTGGTGCTTCAAGCGCCCAGTTGTCACCCAGAGTGGTGACGGTGTCGAGCTGCTCATAAAAATAAAAATTTCATCAAATTTATGGAAATATTGATGAATAACAGGCTTCTGTAAAATAAAAAGTAAAATGAAAGTAAAAAAATTTCATCACAAAATTTGATTGAATTCTGGGATCACAAAACTTGATTAAATTCTGAGATCCAGTTTTGGAACATTTGCCTGGTCAGAATTTGTTACAAGTCTTTTCTGCGAAAAGTTATTTTAAAGCACTTAAGAGCACTCACCCACTGCCTTGGTCATGGAGTCCATGGCCATTGCCTGATTCTGAATCAGTTGTCCATTTTCCGTAGAAGTAGGCTGAAAGTAAGAATAAGAATATGAATGGACAGGGAATTGCAACTAACTTAGCTGGTGATTAAATACAAATAATTCTTTGACCATATAAACTCGCATACAAGCTTATATTTTCCATGTTAACAAGAAGTAAATCAATATTTATGATAAAATCCATATTCGCTATGGATTGACAGTAAATGTACAGGAATCTGATTTTCCATCTTTTCAAAATGAAAAAAAATCATAAACAGCACTGGATACATAAGCCAATTGAGTCTGTGGTCTACACCCATTGCATTCCATTGTACGCCTTCCTTATCGACTTCCATGCTAAAATTAGTATTTATTTATTGATACATGTTTGATAAATTAATTATTAATTTCTGTATCAAACATGTATCAATAAATATTATGACATTAATTAATAATTGTGATCACCATGTGAGAGTGTACCATATGCAAGAGTAGGTATCTTGACCCTGGCTTGTTTTCCTTCCTTCTGCTCTGTGCTGATCCAAAGTGAGCAAGGTGTTTCTACTCTCACTATAAGGCCAACTGTGCCATGAATTCAGAACACTCACTCACTTAGTGAGCAAATGTGAGCAGCTAGTGCAGTTTATTGCACCCGTTTTGCTGATTAAAATGAGTGATTCATTTCGAATAATTCATGAATTCACAACACACTCTTCTGAACTTGTTCCCTGTTAATGAAGTCAGGGAAAAGTTGTTTGTTTCTCCTAAGTGCGGTTGGGAATGTTCCACAAAGGGAGGGATTGCATCACAGCAAAACTGTGCTAGACAAGGAAAGAGTGTTGACTCACCAAGTCATCGATTGCCAATGGGTCTATGGCATCCCTTTCAATTCCATCGGGAGCTGTACCATGAAGCACTTCATTCTCTTCCTTTAGGGGGTCTATGTTCTCCTCTTTTACATGAAACTAGAAGAGAATGCTGTGTGTCACTCCACAAAATACAAATAATAATAATACAAATAATTTTTCCTGCTCGTGAGGAAGATCTTTCAGCTCAGAAGATCACAGAGGTAATTGATAAGTACTCCCAGCAACTGGCCGTCTACTCTAAATGGCTTAGGAGATACAAAAAATGTACAGAGGGGAAACGCCAAAATAATCTCTTCCAAAAAAACAAAAAGCAATTCTATAGAAATTTAATGAATGCAAAAAGTAAAACGCAAACCGAATATCCCCCATGGCACAATTAACAGAATATTGGTCTAATTTATGGGAAAATACAGTGACACACGACAACAATACCGAGAAACTCAGTGAAGAATGAAACAGACTCACTGGTGTAAAAGATATGCCATCAGTCAGAATAACAAAAAACGACCTTCAGGAGGCTATTAACAAAACACTAAACTGGAAATCACCTGGCCAAGACAAACTTCAGAACTTCTCAATTAAAAAAATTCACTGCTTTGCATGCCACTATAGCAAGAATATTTTGCCATATATTACAGAAACCAATAGATACTCCTGAGTTTTTGGTTAGAGGATGCACTTTTCTTCTTCCCAAAAACGATGCAAATACAGATCCTGCAAACTACCGACCAATAACCTGCCTACCAACCATGTACAAACTACTTACTTCAACACTCACCAATAAAATCCAAACTCACCTTGATGGGCAAAAAATAATGACAGAAGAGCAAAAAGGCTGCTACAAATATTCAAAAGGATGCAAAGACCAATTAATAATAGACTCCATACTAACGCAACAGGCCCTGAAGAAACAGCGAAACTTCAGCGTAACTTATATAGACTATAAAAAAGCTTTTGACTCGACACCTCACTCTTACCTACTGGAGATTCTTAAAATATAAAAATATTCCCCAAATGTATTAGCCTTCTTTGAACTGATTATGCAAAAATGGTCAACAACAATAAAATTGAACACAATAAATGGAACGCAGCAGTCTAGAACAATATACTTCCGCAAAGGGATATTCCAAGGAGACTCCCTCAGTGCTCTATGGTTTTGTATTTGTCTAACCCTCTGAGTAAAACACTGAACTATACAGACTATGGGTACAAGACAACTACAAGCCCGAAAAACAACTATACCCTAAACCATCTGTTATACATGGATGACTTGAAACTATATGTGAACTCGCCCATACAGTTACAAAAACTGCTAACCATAACTAACAATTTCACTAAAGGCGTAAGAATGGAATTTGGTATAGACTTATGCAAATCCATTCATCTAAAGAGGGGAAAACTAACAGCCACAGATGGTTATACCCTCGATGAAAATACTTTAATAGAAACCCTTAAGGAAACCGAAAATTACCGACACCTAGGCATTGCCCAACTAATGGGCATACCCCATAAACAGTTAAAAGCTAACATAAAGAAAGGACTTAGCAGAAGAATAGAAAATATCCTGAAAACGGAACTTAACCGGCGGAATAAGGTAAAAGCCATCAATACTTTTGCAATATCAATCCTTCTCTATACCTTTGGAATTATCAAATGGTCCTCGACCGATCTTAATGAAATAAACAGAATTGTGAGAACCCTTCTTACAAAACACCGTTTGCACCACCCAAAGAGCTCCACAGAAAGAGTAATACTTCCCATACATGAAGGAGGACCTGGTATTCTTGATTCTGTACAGCTTCACTATAAGCAAATTTCTGATCTAAGATAATACTTCTATGGCAAAGGAGTCAAATCAAGCTTTTTGATATAGTATGTAAAACAGACACTCACTACACACCACTACATCTAAGCAACCATGAACTAGACATCCCGATTCAAACTAAAGAACAACTAATCGATCAATGGAAAAGTAAAGAGCTTCATGGGCACCATTCTCATCAGTTGAACATGCCATACATAGATAAAGAGGCTTCGAATGTATGGTTGAAACAAGGGAATATATATGGGGAAACAATCGGATTTATGAGGACCATTCAAGATCGCATAATATTGACGAGGAACTACAGAGAGTTCATATTAAAAGAAAACGTAACCAGCAATCAGTGCAGAAGATGCAAGAACCAATCTGAGACAATAGAGCACATTATGGGAAGTTGCACGGCCCTAGCAGCAAATGAATATAATAGTAGACATGACAATGTAGCCAAAACCATGCACCAAGAACTGGCATGAAAATATAGAATCCTGGACACCAATGAACCATACTAAAAATACCATCCACCTGATGTTATGAAAAACGAAGAGTGCAAATTATACTGGAATGCAGAAATAAAAACTGACCGAGCAATTAAAAACAATAGACCAGACATAGTTACAATAGACAAAATAAAACGGCAAACCACCCTCATAGACGTGACAATTCCCTTAAACCATAATGTACAGAAAACACAATCCACCAAAATTAACAAATATGCAGAACTTGCAGCAGAGATCAAAGCCTTGTGGAAGATGCAGTCAGTAGATATATGCCCAATAGTGATAACAACAACAGGAATCACACCGTGCGAAGTTCTACACCAGCTAAAAAAGCTAAACTTGGAGAAAACTCTACCAAAAATGCAAATATCCGTCATCCTGGACACCTGTCATATTGTCCGATGGTTCCTTTCAATAGAATAATAACGGAAGTAATAACAAAACACAGTTGAACTTTACTTGGTCCGTTCACTGTGAACAATCCTTGAAGGATAGCAAGAGGGAAAAAGGAAAATAATAATAATGATAAAAGTAAAACCTCCTCTTTTATCGCAGAATACTCATCCTGATCAAATGCAACTATGCCTGAGATTTTCGTGACCAACTTCAATGAAATTTCTAACATGATAGCTCCTTTCTGTTCAACTGAGGAATGGATTTGTAACATAACTAAACTGCGCTAAACAAGGAAAGAGTGTTCACTTACCAAGTCATCCATTGCCAATGGGTCTATGGCATCACTTTCAATTCCATCTGGAGTTGTTCCATGCAGCATTTGATTATTCTCTTCTCTTTGAGATTCTTTATTCTCCAGTAGTACATGACACTGGAAAAGAATGCAGCACAACACTCAATAAAGTCCTAATATTAATAACATATTTTTGATAATATTTGATGTAGTAGAAGTATGTATGTCCTCAACAGACTCCTAAAATCAAAAAATTTATCCATCAGTACCAAACTTTAAATGCATGAAACCACAATAAGACCAATTCTTCTATATAGAGCTGAATCAAGGATCATCGACCAAAGAACAGAAAGTTTATTATGTACCTTTTAAAATGAAGTTTTTAGAGCAGATTTTTTGGGCCCATAAAATGAAATCTGGAAAATAAAACAAAAGGGAACTCAGGCAACATTTCAACTAGCCAAACATAGTTGCTGAAACTTAAGAACCGCAGATTGCGATGGGCAGGGCAATGCTAAGATAGATAGAGGCTTTAGCAAAAAAGACTGGGAAGAAAACCCTGATGGAAGACAACCTCCAGGAAGACCCAAAAAAAGATGGAAGGATGAGGTGATGATTGATATGGAGAACGGGAATCACTGAGGAGGAGGCAGAAGATAGAAGAAATTGGAGGCAGACAATTGGTGAGGCTAAATACCATTTTGGGTATCAATGGCTATGGGAGAAAGTAAGTAGTAGTACACCCAATAATTGTCACCAACCCTGGGGTTTAACCCTTTTGCGCCGAATGCCTCACCTGTGTGGCGAGGATTTTCTTCCATAAGCAACGAATGCCACACCAGTGCGTCCTGAATGTTCTTACCCTAACCATCGAATGCCGCGCCTGTGCGGCACAGGTCAAAAAAAGTGACCCTGGCGGACACAATAGACCCACGGACGCGGTCGCCCCTCACGATCCGCCTTAGCGCGAGCCCAGTCCCATCTTTGGCCGCTCAGGTCGACCCTCTCCTATCCTCTCCATGCGGTCAACTACTGTTATTTCCATTGTGTTTTCAAAAAATATTTGTTGCTTACTTTTGAAATTCAATGCTAGAAATATATTCATCTTTTTTTGCTGACCACATGGAAATTTCAAACAAAATTCTATTGTTAATATCAACGGAGTTATAGACCAACTAGTAAATATACTAAATCCGTCTATATCAACGTTAGAACTTCGTTTAAAATTTCTGCACGCTCAGTAAAAAAACACAAAATTCATTTTGAATGTAAAAAATCGATGCGAACAATAAGTATTTGCATATATTTTGCATTAACATTTTAGCCAGTTGACCGCGAACTCGTGCTAGGAAGGGGCTTTTAATCCTTCTAGGGTCTGGGACAGAGGCCGAGGAAAGGGATCGGCGCCCTCTGAGTTGGGTCCAAAAATGGTTAGGAAGGGAACCTCTGCCTTCAGTTGACGCGAAAACGCTTCGTACAAGGGAGTAAAGAAAACTTTCAACAGGCTTGTATTGAGGAAGAATTTCCCTGAACCAAGGTCCGGCGCGAAAGGGTTAATGTTCGAACCCCACCTTTTGTATCTAAAAAAAATGCAAGACACCCAAGTTTCAGAGCATCTATCGTCTTTTAAAATGACGCAATTAATTTCAATGCAACAAACAGCATATGAAAGAATTTATTTCTACATTGGATCATTTATGTCAAAAAAAATTCTCCCCATAATACTTACTGTACTTATTTTTTCTAAATATGTACCCACCATTTTTTGAGTGTAAAATCAAGTAGCCCAAATTAGCGCTCTACATATTCCTATATTTTTTCATTCCAATAACTAGGAATTTTGATGTAAGAAATCCAGATCTATTATGAACTGATTTTAAAATAAAACTTGCTTATATCACGAAAATTAACAGATTTATTTTGAACAATGCAACTAACATCTCTGTTAACTTTGAAAATTTATCGCTACTGTTGTTTGCTGTGGAATGTCAGCAATGTAAGTGTGAAGATCATACACATTAATTGGCAGCAGCATATTCAATACTGTTTGATTATTATTCTTTTTTTGCACTTTGGTTGTCGGTTTTGCTCTGCCTAGTGAGGAAGACCAAAACAAAACAACAGGAAAGAGAGTCTCTCAAAGCTGTGCAAAGTTGCTATATCGATGCATTGTACCCTGGTAGTATATGAATTGCCCACTTGCTGCATCAGCCGAGGCGGTGGCAACTATGCACCTATTTTCTCCTCCCTCTACCACGATGGAGCTACCAGTACATGCGTAGAAACATTTAGATAAATATTAAGCGACGTTGACTTTACCAGCAATATTCAACACAAGTGTTATCAATACTAGTATTAAAATCATTGTACAGCATACATCAGTACCAATCTATTTTCAATTTATCCATTAGTTTCGATGTTAGCAAAGATTTTCATTGTTTACAACAAATCTATCAATTTTTGTCGTATAAACAATTTTTTTCCTGCAAATTTTCAACAAAAGATATGGCTTTCCTCTACCAAAATACCACGTAACTGGATAGAAAACTGTGAGAATACCAGGTGCTCAAAGTTGGGCAACTTGATTTTACACACAAAAAAACATGCATTATTTTTAGGAAAAATTAAGTATAGGAAAAACCATGGGGTGGATTTTTTTAAGTAAATTATTTGAGATAGAAATAAATTCTCTTTCGTCATTTTTTTGCATTTAAATTGACTACCTCATTTAGACCATACAGCCCCTCAAACTCAGGTATCTTGCTTTTTTTTACAAACAGTATGTAGGTTCCTGTGTACGAATACATTTGCAAGTGCACCAACAGCACCATCACCACTTCTTGCTGCTAGAATTACATAGCTGATGAATAAAGACAAATATAAATTTTTAATGATTTTCTCAAAATAAAGGTTTTCTGGCTGACATAATCCATCATGATGGGAGCTAGCCAGTTCATATTGCATTTTGTTCCTGTGGTAGACTATGAGCTTATCAAACAATACCTCATGTCTTGAAAAATATGCAGGCATGTCAGATTCTAATTTTTGATGTGGTGGCACACATGTATAGTGAAGCAGTAAACTCCTTTGTTCCATTTCATGCGTGCATGCTTTCAGTTACCTTTAGAGTTCACCAGTAAGAGAGGATTTTCAGGAGCAGTTTCAACTGCTGGATCCTTCATTGGCATTCGGTTGCTACTAGAAAGGCTTTATTCCATTACAATCAAGTATATTTGCAACCCCCTCCAAAGATGCTTTTGTCACCCAATGGTGGATAGACACTCCTAGAAAAGGAGTTCTCTTTTGGTCTACGGTCGGCAATTTTACTTTCCATGTACCCTGCAATCTTAAATCTTTACATATCTGTGGAGTTCTCCGTCCTTACCTAAAAAAATTCCCCTTCCATCATCATTTTCAAATTTCCAATATGCCTAAATATCCATTTTATTATTATTTATCATGTCTTTACAAATAATCTAGAAAAAATGTGTCTAAAGGCCTGTTTACACGGTACATTAACATGTATGGGTTAATGTCTAAATGTATGAACGCGAGAATGAACGCCAAAATGCACCATGTAACCACCCAACTTGTGCAAATGCATGCACAGAAAATAGAACCTGTTCTAATTTGGTTCATGCATTCATACATGTTCCGTTCCAGTCCACAAAAATCATTCACGCAAACGTACATTAACTCGTATGTGTTAATGTATCGTGTAAACAGGCCTTAATTTTTCTCCATTACCCAATTTTTATTGTACTACAGCCATACTCTTATTTTTATTGTTTGAGCAGAAATGGATGATTGCATCTGTTTTTGAAAAACCAAGAGCATAAAGAAACTTCGTGCCTTCATTCAAATCTGCCAAGCGTTAAATGGTCTGCCAATAGGGCACCTAACCAATCCTCAGTAATGATACACCATTTGCCATGTAATTCACAATTTTTACATTTTATACGGTTCTTCAAGCCAAAAATAATGATATTAGGCCATGAATGAAAACATTTGCATTAAAATGATTATATAACTACACATAACCACTAAATAGAGTTTCATAGTGCTTAATTTATAAAGGGAGGAGCTTAATTTCTCTTCTCGACCTTGTTGGAGAATAACTCTCTTGATGCATATGATTGGCACATGTTTCAACAGGAGTGGTTGCCAGCTTCCCCTGTTCTACTATTATCTTATAGCGGTCCTCCTCTCTAAGATGGAGAATGAGGTATGGATGATAGGTAACAGTATTTTCAGTACTATTGGCAAAAGGACAACATGAAAGGGACATACCATTGTGTAAGCAACATTCCATTGTGCACAAGCTTCACTGATGTCGTCATGTTGTTACAAATTTTGAGCAGTTGATGGACAGAATTTCAACAAATCTAACATGAAATTGTCTTCTACTGTGAAGCTAAATACAACTTTAACATTTAATTAACCTAAAGCTATTTTTTCCTTCCTATAAGCAAATCAGGACATGCTCATGAAAACATTTGCGTCATCAAGTTTTAGTTCCTATTACAAATGAAATACACATGAATTTCAATGAGAAGAAACTCCCTTGGACTGCTGCAAATTAAACCATTGCTGGCAGACAGTGCAGATCACAATGCTGATTGCCAGGGCAGTTTATCAAAGCTCATGGTACTAGGTGTTAGGCCCCCGTTGTTTATCAAGGATGGAAACACGCGGGAGAAAAGACATTAATGAACCTGCAACCGGTTGAGAGCCTCACAAAACATACTTTTCTTCTTAAAACAAAATCAACGTCTCCCACAAAAAATTCTTTCCATCCAACATTTGTAACTGTAACAGACACTCCCACTGAACACTGCAGATATCATCCCAAAAGGTGCCATGGTAAGTGAAAGATGCATTTCAAACAGTATAATTTAAATTCTGTGCACCATAGGATGAATTTAATGTGACTATTTCACAGCCATCGACATCAATTAACCTTTATCATCCTTGCAGTCCCAAAGGGGACCACCTATGGTTTCCTTTATGACCCTCCTGTCCAGGGAAGGATCCAGGATTTTGCTCTGGGGGGGGCACAAGAATAGCTAGTACTAGAAAAAGGATGCAATGATAATGGGACCGTATTAAAAATCTTGCTTATTTTTAAGGGTCTGGGGAGGGGGCCCCCATTCCCCCCCCTAGATCCACCTATGCTCCAGTCCCTTTCGGGATCAATGAGACACACTTAATTTAAAATCAGCTTATAATGAGTTTCATCACTCGAGAGTTAACTGGAGAGCCACTTATATTTTAAACCAAGGCCATTTAACATTGGCCGTTTTGTGCAACTTAAATTGAATTATGAGTAAATGGATAAGCATTTTACCTTCTATCATACAACTTATGACGCAAATGTTAAAGAAGACTCCACATAGAAATGCATTTACGTATGCCAAGCAAACCTGTTTTCATCATACAAAGGATATATGTTGATATAACAAAAGCTAAAATAATAAATCTTCCAACACAGGTTTTACCATACATGAGAATAAAACTTACCAACATATTGGCTGTGGGCAGTTGGATGTCTTGCACAGGAATGAATATTTCATTTCGTTGGACTGAGCATGCTTTCTCTAAAGTGCTTACAATCGCATCAGGAACGCAGTCCTTAGTTTCAGTAGAAGACCTCAAATTGTCATGAACTGCCCCCTCTCCTCCAATACTCTGCAAAGAGATTAACACTGATACAGAAACTCACCTACTTCAAAAATCAACAATTAAGGAATGCTGATAATCTCGAGGAAACAGGATTTTTGTAATTTTATCAATGCAATTAAATAAAAATTGAAACCTGTCTGTAAATCAATCACCCATAAACTACATGGCTGTTAGAATCAACATTGGGCAAGGAGATTCTTGGTGAAACTCAGGTCATACTATTATGGCTTTATTATAGCACCACATGGGCCATGAGAAGGCCTTCAAATCGTGTCATTCACACCAAACTCATGTTACCCCTAGAATATCTAGGTCATGCAAAGTATCTTAACTACATTCTTTTAAAGTTGCAAGCTAGTACATAAAATAGAAATTTAGGGTGACGATTTTCACAGGTAAATTACATTTATGTGCACATTCATTCAAGTGTAATTTCATGGGTTCATTTATTTGGACAATAACTAGTAAGGTGAGGTGGTGTAAGTGCAACCTCACTCAAGAAGATCGTATTTCCGTTCTCGAGGCACGTGGCGGTCATACAACATATTCTATATATTTTAAGGGAACCAGAGCCGACTACTTTGAAATATTTACCCCTCAAATTCTTGTTCCACACTCTTACAAAATCTACCCTTCAGTTCATCTCGTAGTTGATGTTGGTTGTGAGGACAGGTAACACCACAGTTCCTTCAGCATCTGCGTATCAGAGGTGCTAGGTAAGAACTATATCTTGTTTTCTATTCTTCATGGATTAGTTTTCTTGGTTACTTTAAATTTTAGAACTCGGATCATTAAATTTAGTTTAGATGGGGGGGTCGCACATTTCCCACCATATCCAATCATTCTTTCCGTACAGGGCTACAGGATTGTAGTATGGCTTAAATTTTTAGTTTTTGTCTGGCAATTCTTGAGTTAAACTTTTTTTGTATACATATTACAAATCATTGTGGACTATAGAACTAGGTTGTTTAATGAGAGTTCTCACACCAACTTTTATTTTTATGGTTGTTTTGATAAAGAAGCTTTCTTTAGTTAGTTTTCATAAAATAGTTACATCGCATTTTGCTCTCACCATAACAATTGCATCTTTTTGATTGTCATAACCTAAGTTCGATTCAGGTGAAATTGTTTATGCAAAGTTAAACTTGAGACCTTTCCTGAAGCCCTACCAAAATCAAGCTTACATTTTTAGCAGACACATTGTGTGTATTTCCTTCACTGTGTTTAAGACCTGGTAGCATATATTCAATAATTTCGTGCATATTTTGGGGGTTGCTGTCATAATATGAGCAATAATTAATATTGCATGGTGAAATGGTGCACAATTATGTGAGAAAAACACAAAAGGGCTGCCAAATAGCAACGATGACCTTCAGAAGGCACTTGACGAATTTATAATTGGAAGAATGGGGAGTAAATGTGCTAGTATGAATAAATATGCATTTAAGTTGTCTAAAAAAGTGGATTTAGAAATGGTTGCTGATCATGCTCATAGAAATAGCATAAAATACCTTTCAAAGACGACAAAAATCCTGAAGATTGCTTTTTTGGTCTAATTTCATGGCACAAATTTTCAATTAAAAAACCTCAAAGGATAGAGTATGCAAGGAAAAAAAATTCTGACCTCTTGTGATAAATGCTCAATTTGATTTGTTGCAAAAGACAATCCATGAGCTGCACGATGATAATAAACCAGAATGTATGTATAGAATCTGGACAAAACTTCATTTTCTATGTACCCAGGGAAGACAAGAGTCGTTTTCAAGAGTGCATTTCTCTCGACTCATACAATTAGTTTATTAAGTCGTTTGAGCATCATTGTTAATGGTGGAAAGTGCAAATGAAATCAAAGCCCCTCCTTTGATAGTATTCGAAGGGAAATATGCTTGGGATAGTTGGTGCACTCCCAAAAATACAGGATTGTAGTGGAGATTGGATTCTGGCTATATTCAGAGGTAAAATGTCAGATGCTCACTATATTGGGAAAATTCTGGAGATCAATGAATCAGGTGATCCTGTGGTTTGCTTTCCAAGGACATGTTGCGGGACTGAAAAAAGTTTTACCTATCCACAGAATGAGGGTTCAAGCAAAATACCTAGAGAAGACATAAAAATATTACCTAAGCCTTCAGTTGGCTGTTGAGGATAAGTTAACCATTTGCCCATCTTTCTCGGGTTAAAACCCAAATTAAAATGAACAAATCAATATTCAATGCTGAATAGTTTGAGTTGTTCCTTTAAATCTAATTTACATAAAGATATCTTGTCACATAAAAACTTGGTGCTATTTTTATCGTTAATTATTCAGCTTCTAAACACATTTGCTACTTAATAAATTAATAAACTCATAAATTAATGTATGCAATTCGAATACTGTCACCATCATTAATAAAACCAATTTCACTTAAATTTCTTAGTGTAATATCTAATTAACCAGAAGATGAAAAAAGCCAATTCCAATACCTTGGAGAAGGTATTGGAAGTCATTGGGTATATTGTCAATAGAAATTATATTACACTGCAATTCTAAAGTTGTTTATATAAACTAAGACTTAAAAGATTATTACTTTCATTGGAAGCTTTGAAGGCTACTTGTTTTTTAACATAAGATCTTAACATAAATTAATTACCACAATTAGAGAAATTCCTACTATTGAAATCAATGGTGATATGAATATAATTGATTTATTGTTGTTCTGATTTATTAAAATTGTAGATATATTGTTCATAGTAAATGCAATATAAGTTATTCGTAGATAAAAATATAATGTAATTTTGGTAGCTATGATCATTACAATAATCAATAAAGTTCCTTTAAATACAGTGCAACCTCGATATAACGACACCCCACGGTGCATTAATAAACACTCGCTATAGCGAATTGTCACTTTACCGGAGGTGGAGCAAATAATAGCCAATATACCTGTTGCGAACAGATATACAGGAACAGGAGAGGTGCGGCGACAGATAATCATCTATCCGATAAACGTAAGCATAAATCCAGACGAAAGGCGATGTTTTTTTGCATCACTTATTTTCCTTACTCAAACAACGACTTACTATTCAAACAATTTATAAGCGCCGCACTGAATAAAAATCATGGAAAGCATTGTTTCGTCAATCATTATGCCAATGCGCAACCGAGGAAGCCATTTTTCTATGCACTTAATTAGTTCATTTACGTGATCATTCTATTATTTTGGTATTTTCCACTGAAAATTCAAAAATTAACTGATAAAACAGTACATATCGCGGTTATTTAATGCCTCAAATGTTTCCATTGGTGTATGTTTATTGTTTCTGTACGTTAAGCGGCAGTGAAGTGAAATAACGCATTAAATTTGTTTCTACACGCGAAAACGGTGGAAGGTTGTATAACGTTCCTGCCTTGGAAGACTTTTTCTATCAGATAATGTAATATCTACATCATCTACGGTAAAAAGTTTGCTAAGCTTAAAAAGTGATGTGACTTAAATTGCCGTTGTTGAAAAAAGTTTCTTTTTGAGTGTTACGCTCGCGACGTATTTGAAATAATACACAGAGTTTACCACGGCACTGCAAACGAGAATTAGTTGTTCTGTGAGTTCTTCCAGCGGCCACCAGGGGATGCTCGGCTACCCACGTTACAAAAGAGAGCGCCAGTACGACTCCGACCACTGACGCGAATAGTTCACCCTTGTTAATCCGCAACGGAGAATAAATACGTCCATCCTGACAATTCACGCTGAGTATCATTGCTTCGTACATCCTACATCATCGCTAAGGCGCACTACCTACCTTTGGAGGCATCATTGCGAGAAATACCTCATACTGCAAGGGTTTTGTCGGAAAGTTGTATGTAAAAAAAGTTCCGTTTCGTCTATGTTATATGACGCGGGGAGAACTTCTAAAGATTCTTATGATCGGAGTCCTTTCTTCTACGACTTCGGGTTTACACCGCAGGCATCACCAGCAATTATGAGGGGAGATAACGCTTTGGTGCTTCGCATTAGTATAATCAACCTTCCGAACTCTTAAAATTCTCGATTCGCAATCTATTCCTGAAATACTCCGCTTTAGGCTTAGGCGTAGCCCCTTTCTCGGAAGTTCCCGCAGATTTGAGTGGGCAAAACCACCCGAAAAAAGCTCCTTCTAAGTCTTCATGGTCTGCATTCCTTGGGCGCTTTTGCTTTTTTTATTGCGAAGAGCAAATAGGAAGATAAATTAATTTCGACACTCTCATATTACTCCTTTATTATTATTTTCTCGCTTAGACGTGTTTGGTGTTTTTTGGCCGTGGTGACTGCCATCAAATGCTTTCTATTCACGCAACTCACGGACGTGCGGATATGCTGCCGACTGCTTTCTGCCGGTCGAGGAACAAAAGAAGATGAAGCATTCGCGAATGCTAGTGCCACAATATTTTCACCAAAATTAACTACTTATTTTTCGAACGACAGTTTACCACATAAATTTGAGACTGAGCACTCCATTAACTTCATTTCTAACAGATCGCTAGCAATTACAGAGGTTAAGGAGTCTTGATGAAAGTCTTCCAGTGGTGAAACCCTCGCTATGGCGAGAGCCAGCACCAAAAGGGTCTCGTAAAAACAAATTTTTTTACACGCTTATTATAGGGTCAATTGACGGTGCATCGGCTATCTCTCGTTATAGCGGGAGTGTCGCTATAGCCCGTACTCGCTTTAACGAGGTTCCACTGTAATAGACAAAACTCCAATTCCTTGGATAAGGCATTGGAAGTGGTAAGTGAATTTTTCAAGAACGGATAAACATAAGTTGGTACCATAAAAAGCAATGTAAAGCTGAATATCTGGACCAATCGCACTTAGCCCATGCGTCATGTAATGTGGAAATATATTGCACATCAGCCATGGGACTCACTTGTCCCACACACGGGGAAGGGCAATCCCTTGAGAAGGCTTTAAGAAATAATTTATAAAATTACCGCTTTACAGAGAGAGGAATGTAAATCCTAAACTCTTGTTCGGTTATTAATACATGTGTCGCGGGACAAAAGGAACGAAGTTCCTTCAACCTTCACCCAAAGGACCAGAGAAACACAGTTTTTGAACGTTCCAAAAAATACATATATTCTCAAAAAAAAACAATATCAAAAGGGCAATGAATAACAATAACTTTCAATAGTCAGTATAATAATAGTGGGGCAACTTCACCCATCAGTCAGTCAGTAGATCCTCCTCTGTCGTTGCCAACACGTGCGCACACTTGGGGGGCGGGGGAGTGGTCGGGGCAACTGCTGGCACCACACACTTTCACCTTGGGTTCGGTTCGCTGACTGCCCACACTCAACACACACCGAGAACTCACGACGGCTTGTCGTAACACACACACACACACACACACACAAACACACAAAAAATGAGCATCAAAATACAAATACGCCCTCCAGTGGCAGTTGCATGAACTAAATACCTCTGTTTACGGAACAACATGTATTTTACAATGGATCTGAGGATTTTAACAAGCCTAGAAAATGTTCCTAAGTTAGTTTAAAGTTGATATATAGTTCATATGCAATTCAAGTTCAACAGACAATAAAAAGTTCATAAATAGTATTACCTGATCAGAAGAGTCTTGATGCAGCTGTTTGCTTGAGGTACCATCAGAGCAATCATTAAACACATATCCTTCTTCATCATCGCTAATCTCATCATTTTTAACAGAAGAGCACTTGTAAGTTACTGGATCACTCTATTGGAAAGAGGAACACACTTTGATACACATTTTATTCTATTGGTGCACCAGCAAAAGTGATCATAAATGAAGCTTGAATTACAGGGTGTCTGTAGTAAACAAGTAATCCCTGATGAAGTATTCTGGCCTATTTGTAAAAAACAGAATAACTTAACTGACGAACAAGATTCAGCCAGTTAGCTTATTCTTCCTTCTAATATACTCTAATAAAAGCCTTGAGAAAAGGGAGGAACAACTTCATTGGGCACATCATGAGAATGAATAGCTTTTAAAAGTGGGGACTTCCCTATCATTGTAGTTAACTTCCAAAAAAGAACAAAGCAAAGAGCACTGAGCTTTTAAGAAGAATGCCATTATCTTGCACAAAAATAACTGAAACCTTTACATACTTATTTGCTCAAAAGCTATGCAACAGTGCTTTCAAGCGTATGAAATTGTTTCAGGTGTAAATGCAATTATTACCTATGATAAAATATAAACAACAAATGATAACTTCAACACTTAAACATATATCTCCACTCCTGACCATGGTTTCAACACTATGTCATTTTCATGCCTCATAACCTTAAAGGCAGACCAGCTACTGGAGGCCTAGTTCTCAGTGATGGATGAAGCAAGAAGAAATAGTGAATAGAATAGCTTCGGCACAAAGAGCACTCTAGTGAAAAGAGGAATCTCCACACAGCTGAGAATACTTATACAAAAATATGGAAAATATTCACCGGACACTACATTTTGAGCATATTTAAAAATGATAGCAAGATTTTAAATCGACGGCCGCATGAAAGCCATAAGTGAAAGCATTGGAAATGTGTTGCTCATGAATAATGTAGAAGGTAAAAGGGATGGAATGAGGAAATACCAAGGAAGAAAAGAGAATAGTAGGAGAAGTCTTCAAAAAAACAAAACTTGATCAGCCACAGCATGAGATATGATAGACTTATAAAGACATTAGTCAAAAAGAGAAATGGAGAGATAGATGGGAAGAAGAGAAAAGATTGCTTCTAGATGTACATATATCATTAGTTAGATTAATAAGGATTTAAAACGGAAAAAGAAAGTAAATATCTAAAGATAAGAAAAACCAATTTTAGGAAGATGCCGATACAGTTTATATGTAACTCAAGGTCAACGGACAATAAATAGTTCATAAATAGCATTACCTGTCCAGAAATTTCTTGATGTATCAGTTTGCTTGAGGCACCATCAGTGCAATCACAGAGTCTATTTCCTTCTTTTTCATCGCTAATATCATCTTCTTTAAGAGATGGGCACTTGTATGTTACCAGATTACTCTATTGGAAAGAGGAACCTACATTGATACCTATTATAATCAATTGGTACAAGAAGCAAAAGTGATCATGAAGAATGCTTTAATCACAGGATGTCAGTCGAAAAAAAATTATTACCAATGAACGATTCCTGCCTCTAAGTAGAAATAGATTTACTTAATCAACCAACAACATTCTTATTGTTTCAATATAATCTAACAAAATTCTTGGTAAGAAGAAGGAACCTATTTATTGGGAAAATCTTGAGAATAAATAGCTCTTAAAATTGTGCAGTTTCCCTTGCATTATACTTAATCTTTCTAAAAGTATGAATTATTGAAACTATCCTTTAGAATGTAGTTTCTTTTTTTAAATATTGGTTCCATATAATGCTATTTATTCATGATTTGGTAATATAGTTGTCATTAAGTAAGTTCCGTCTAAATATTATCAACGGAAGGTTATGCCATTGGCACCGTAGCAGACGAAAATATCATACCATGGAACATGAACGTAGGATTCAAATGCAAATGTCATATTAGAGGAACAAGTTGGGAAATTGTAATAAAAGTATGGAGCTGGGTGTAATTAAAAGAAGTGTAATGACGAGGAAGTAAATAAATTGTGATTGGGTGAAATACATATGTATAAGTTGTGCATACCAAGTGAGAGAAAATGATAATATTGCGGAAAACCTCATACTTATTAACAAATATCTTCTTTTATCGTCAAGGGAATCAATGGCTGATGATGAACTGAAATATAGTTGCCTGTTACAAATGAAAGAAACTCATACAGTTGTGGCAAACTTCATACTTAAATAAAAAGATCTTATTTCTATGCCGAGAGAAACGCCAAATTGATGATTGAGTGAAATAACAGTCGCCTATTCAGAGTGATATAAAGTGATAACATTGTTGCAAAACTCATATTTAATCAAAAATATCATTTTCATGTCAAAGGAGCAAATAAATGATGATAGAGAGAAATAAAGCCTATTACAAGCGAGTGAAATTTCACTTAAGTGGTAACATAAATGAGAGAAAGTCATTATATGTTAGCAAACCTCATGTTTATTAACCATTATCTTATATTTCTGTCATGGTAATTAATATAGATGATGACACAGTGAATTATAGAGGTGTATTCGAAGGGGCAGAAATAGATAACATTGCAGAAAACCTCATTATTTACTAGGTGATGAGGTAAAAACAAAATAAAACGTACTATGTGCACCGGGGAGTTCATGAAACCCACTAGTCGGTGGCCGTATCGACACATAGTAGCTGTCGGTACGGCTACCGACGATCTTCCGTCCTCTCCTCGGTGCCGCACCAATCGGGTTGGTATAGAATCGCACGACTTCTTACCGGGAGTCGGTGTGACATCGCACCCGACGAATCGGTGCCGCACCGATCGGTTTGGAGTTATAGAATACGGCCCCTGATTCCTGTGAATATCAATCTCCCATAAGGAACGAGCTATGTTGTTCCACCGGGTTAGCAGCTGCATCATGATGTCATGGTCATTCTTTATCGTGTTCCAAACTCAACAGTACTCATCTTTACTCTCAATTCCTAATCACTCTTCCACTCTGTCATAACCAGATTTAAATACTCTGTTATATAATCAAAACATTAATAACTGCTCAGTGATGTGATGACAGTGCTCTCACTTGCTCAGCAAACAAATTTGAGCTGTCAGTTTTGCATAAAAAAAGCAAAAAAAAAGGTTCAATACAATAAATAATTCATTTATAATGATTCATTCAGGAAATGTATTCAGTAGCTGGTCATAATTGATCAGGAGTAGGAGAAAGCTTTACGTTTGTTCTAAGAGTTGTTGGGAATATTCCACTAAGGAATGACATTGTGCCGTAGAAAATTAGAGCTATAAAAGGCAAAAGTAAACTCACCAATTCATCAGTGGCCAATGGGTCTGACACATCAGTTGAAATTCCTGCTGGATCTGATGTGTGCTGCATAGGATAAATCCCTTCACTGAGGTTGCCTTCATCCTCGTCTTTCACTTGAAACTGGAAGATAGTAATGGGCTTCACTCAATTAAAGAAAAATCAATAATAAGCCCATTCGAAGATAAAAAATCCTCATTTCCTTGAGACCACTCCAGCTGGCCAATGTACTCATGATATTTTTGCGACTTCCGGATCAAACTCCAGAATATCAACATTAAACTAGGGAGGGAGAGTTATGTCACAAAGGGCAAGTGGTTTGAATGTGAGTTTCGGCCACTTTCACCAGAGGCAAAACAGCTGGAATGATGATAGATTGAGGTTCCACTGTACATTGAATTGTCTTAATATTTTCTTCACCCATGCTTGTAATGAGGTGTCACAACAGTTATAGCTGGATCCTTCATCGAATTTAAGGAGAAAGATGGCTTAAAACAAAGAGAGGGCAATAATGAGACAGCCCAGTTAAAGCCAAGACTAATGACTTAAACAGACATTTCACATCGTTATCCACAAGGCTACTCCATCAGATACAAGTAATTTCTATCAGAAGATTTCCAGTGTTGTACAAGTGATATTGACTAAAAAAGACTGGTGTGGTTCAGTTTTCTGCCTCATACGTTACAATTGGAAAAGCCCTCAACTGACGGTGGTATTACTTTGAGTGACTTCCCATAAATATACTTATATTTATGACAGACACACCATCTACCTTATTGCTACCAAGAAATTTGTATAGCTGAAGGTGGTTTAAATCAGGTTTCACTGTGTACTAGTACATAACTTACCAACTCATTGTCCCTGGACAGTACCAAGTCTGGCACAGGAATGTATATTTCAGTGGTTTGGGCTGAGCATGTGGGCTGTGAATTGTTTTCAATGACATCTTGAATGCAGCCCTTAGTCTCCACAGAAGGCCCTGAATTGTAATCAGCTGCCCCTCCTCCTTCAAAACTCTGCAGGAAAAGTAATAGAGAAAAAAACACTCTTCTCCTTAAAAATACATATATGGGATGCTCTAAAGCAATACGAAAAAGGATGTTCAACATATTGTCTATGCTTTCATATACAAATGGAGTGGTGTCAGCATACCTGTTAATCAAGTTTTGGGTGTGGTAGATATGGATCTCTATGGTTGAATAAGTGATGTCTCAGTTGGTGGGGCAAAATTCATGTTTGAGCTCGTTGATGATTATTCCAGGAAGCCATTTTTTTATTTTTTGAAATCCAATAGTCAAACATTTGATAGATTCAATGAATTTAAAGCTTGGGCTGAGAACAGGACAGGTATAAGGATTAAGGTTGTAAGATCTGACAATGGTCTTGAATTACCTAATTAGAAGTTTGATTCTTTTTAAGGGTACATGGAATAGAGCATCAGACTAGCACCCCATATACCCCTGAACAGAATGGTGTGGCAGAGCGTGCTAATCGCACACAATTCGTAAGGACTAGATGCACGTTGTTTGATACAGGCTTACCAAAGAGTTGTTGGGTGATGACCTGTAACACTGCAGTCTACATTAAAAACCGTGTACCACATAGAGCTATTCAAGGTAAGACTCCACAAGACTTGTGGGGAGGAAAAATGTCATCATTGAAACATTTAAGGGTTTATCGGTGTCCTGCATACGATCATGTTCTTGATCAGAAAAGAAGTAAGTGGGATGCTAAGGGGAAAAGGTTAATTTTGTTGGGTATTGTGAAACAAGAATAGGTTATAGACAAATTGATCAAAATAATCCCTCCAGAGTCATTAAGGCAAAAAATGATTTCTTAGAAAAATATGCGAGGCCTAATGTAAGAGATGAAAGTGTATCCAATAAGGGTAAGAATGATGCAGTGCACCACTTTTTATCACTTTTTCCTAGGAATGAATCTAGTTTGCCTTTAAATAATGTTAAGTCAATTGGGTTTAATGAGAGTAGAATGAAAGGACCAATGACAGAAAGTCAAGGTTGTGTTTTGGATGGGGAAGTAGACTCCAATAACGATGTCCCATGTATTGAAAATTGTGGTGAATCTATTGAAGTCAGGGAATCCAGTATTGAGAGGGAGAGAAAATACCCTTTAAAAAATAGGACCCCTAAACTTTACCCTGACTTTGCACCTTCATTTTAGCTTTGGGTAGTTTTTTTAGTGGCAAGGATCCTATTTCAGTCGATGAGGCCTTGGCTCATGACTGAAATAGGCCTGAAGAAAATTGATAATAAACAACAATAACTCCTTCCTTGAAAAACGAAACTACCAAAAAATATAATGATTTGGATAGAGACCATAAACCAGTTCCTAGTTTCATACACAGATCTACCTACTCAGGAGAGCGTTTAATTCATTTAAAAATCGTAACTAATGTATTCTTATATGAATACAGCATTACGTTTCCTTAGATTTCTCTAATGAAATGAATCAAGCAAGAGTTCCTTTACATTACTCAAATACACTTTGCTCCATTGAAGTAAAATCACTTCTTATAACTGTATGAAACTGAATTTAATCATTAAAATCCATTGAGATAAATAGGAGATAACAATGCAGATTACAATTTTGAGGAAAGAAGATTCGTAAAAATAATTTTATGATAATGTCGACTATGGCTGTTTAATGAAAGCATAGATAATTGATTTCAAATAAAAAATGGAATCCCCTGAGGCAACCTGATATCACCATGAAGTATGTCTTACAGTCTCATGGAGACTTTGTGCAAGTGATGTCAAGAAAGAAGATGAAACTCTATTTACTTGAAAGTAGGCAATTAGATATGAATACTGTTAAAGGGTTTTGTCCATATACACCTAGGTTTGAGGGGTAAAAGCATTTAAAATTTAAAAATATAATCACATTGAATTTAATTAAATAATTTGGCTCATTGTTTCAATGCCAGTTTGGCCTAGTGGTAGCGTACCGCACTTTCATTTTGAAAGACCAGGGTTTGACACTCGCAGAGAGTAAATTTTTTCCAGTCTGCCACCTCCAGTTTTTGTAATCTGTTCCATCTTCTTCAGAATACTTGATTTCAGACATTTCACATTTTTTTACTTGACTGCTTCTTGAGAATAAGCCCTATATAGACACTGATGTCGGCAAGATTCATCCAAGAAGGAGTGGTAAAACTGTGGTGCTGGCATCAAAATGAAGGAAACTTATTTTAGGAGCAAAAGCTTTTAAACACACTGTCTTTGAAGAGTTACTCAGGTTCCGTGTGGGAGAAAGATATAAGATCAGGGACAACAAAAATTGACAAGCTTGAAATGATCGACAGATGGGTATACGATCGCTTTGTGGAAGCCAGGAACAGGAATGCACAGGTGATGATGCGAACTTCATAAGAATAGGCTATTTCAGGGTGATTTCAGCACATATCTTAAAATTCTAAGCCAGTGCTTTATGGGTTGCATCTTTCAAGAAGAGACATCGAATTGTGCAATGCAAAAATATGTGACAGCGAGCGAGCGTCTGCTGAAGAAATATTGCACAAAGCAAAGTAACACACTCATACACAACACAGTATGATATTATGGCCTCAGGAAAGCTGCTTCCTAAAGTTTTTATTGAGCATGTCATAACCTGGTGGTGATTTTGGAAAGACAGCCATTATAATTAAAATGCTATATATCCCAAAATTATACAAGAAAAGAAGATCTTCCCATTCATGTAGTTCATTCCAATCTCTACTCCAACAATTTTTCCATGCAGTTCAAATTCATTAAACAAAATAGATCTATAAAATGAAATACATCCCATTCCCTATGCCATGAAGATATTTGCAAAAAACTTATCTGTACAAATAATAAACATTTTCAAAAAAGTTGACCGAAAAAATATATCATGAGAATCAAAATCATCACCTCATATTTTTAAGACTTGTTTACGCCACACAATAACATATGCAGTTGATGTGTGAATGCATGAAAGATGAATGCAAGGACCAAATCACACTGGTTCTATTTTCTATTCATGTATTCACGCAAGTTGGGTGTGTTACACAATGCACTCTTGTGTACATTTCTGGATTCATTTATTTAGACAATAACTAGCACAGGTAAATTCATGGAGTAAACAGACCTTTAACCATGAACGGTAATGCAACAACCCCTACCGATTTAAAAAGAAATAGTGTTTAATATCCCCAGCCACAACTATTACGATTCTCACATGGGAAAAACATCTCAATACATAAACAATAGTATTTTACAAGGAAAAACATATCTTAAAATTAGGATACCTATAGAAATGTGCCCATTTTTACAGAGTAATAACTAAAATTCAAACTCTCAATAAATAAAAATCACACTCAATAAATAAAAAACACACTTTTGTGTACATGATTTTTGATAGCACCAAAATCATGTACACAAAATATTATTATTGAAGAATTGTTTCATTAACGCTTTGTATAAGCAAAGACGTAAAACATTTGATAAACAACTGACAAAGATAATTTTAGCAAATAATATTGTTATCAAATCAATCAGATATGTTACAAATAAAAAAATTGCATGTACTTAATATTGTAACATTGCAACGAACAAGTACACTAAATAGCCAGGTATGTACAATACATTTTCTTAACCTGTCCTAAACATTTTAGATCGATTTGTTGAAAAATTTCATTGGATATATCTTCGTGCATTTCCACTTCAAAATGGTAAATAAACTTCTTAAAGCCCGCAAGTACGATTCTGTGAATTATCTACACTGTAAGTGCTGGATTTTAAAACCAAACAGGATGTAAAAAGCAAAAGAAATACATCGAAAACATATTCCACAAAAATTTTCATGCTCATTGATATCTTATTTGAGTTGGTCATTCATGAATTCAAATGATTCACTTTTTCGGCTATGATTGAATTGTAAACACTTAGTTATACCAAAATAAAAAAACGACTTCACTCTTCACCATTGAGTAACCAGTTGCTAGTTAACTAATGCCTCGTCAGGATTAACTAATTCGGAAACACTATGTGGGACATCGGACTCTTTTCACTGTTCAGTCGATCATGCACAAGGGCTTTTAGTAACATCTTATGCTGTTCATTAACAAATTTAATACCCCATTAACTTTTGATGCCTAATCAAAGCGATTTTTAACAAACGTTGCACGTACCAGTTTGCTACAGTCATAAAGCATTATACTTACCCCGTCGTAGCAAGTGATTCATCAAATACACAATTTAGTAACTTTTTAAAGTAACTGTTATAACCAGTTCAACCAACAAATACAAACATCTTGCAACATTTTTCATTCTCGTCGATATGAAATTGAAACTACCATAACCGGGCTACACGGTACATAATCACGAACAAGTTTATATATGTTTGCGAGAATGATTTAACATCATGTGGATGTTACACGAGGCTTCCAATGAAAAAAAATAAGAAGCACTCACCCTGAAGTTATTTCTGGACGAAATTTTTCTCAGTTCTGCATCCGATTCATGACAAATATTTCTGAAATCGTAGAATTCGATGATCTTTTTCAGGCACAGTGGACATAAAGTGGCAGGCAGGCCATCTCCCACAGCAACCTAAGAAAGGAATGAAAACATATGCAAGAGATTTCAGACGTACCAAGGAAAATATGTACTCATAGAACGGAATAAAAACAGAACTCAGGAAATCCATAAAATGTAAACCGTCACTTACTTTTAAGTCGACTAAATCATATAAGGCATCCTCTACAGTTATCTGGCTTGCTACAATTGAAGTGAATATGTTATAATAATAATCATTTTTCTTCATGCAAAGTCTGCACGGGGTGCCCTCAGAATTCCTGTCTAAAGACTCTGAGTAATTCCCAGTGGTAGCACTCATGGTTTCACATCAATAACTAATTCAGTCTCTAAACCAGTTCACTCCTCAAGAAAAGCATCCACACAGCACTCAGTGATTACTAAATTCCTAATAAATTACGATCATTTCCATGAAGTACAACAATGCAATAACATGAGACTTAATAAGAAAAAGGGCGTGTTAGGCTCACATTTAAATGTGACCTCAAAAATAAATCACATCGCTGCAGAGTAATCAGCAAATACTAACAAATTCCATGTTTATTGACGTTCTACAATATAACAGACCAGGATAGAAAGGTTTAGTTCAGGTAACAGACTTTAGTTGCGTTTCTGACCACTAGAGAATAACGTACGCAATAGGCCTACAATCGATAAATGAGGTATTTGCAACGATGAGATATATCTAATTGAGCTTAATTGCATTATTTTAAACATGAATATTTAAAAACTCTTTAAATTCAGCCGTAAATGTAACCGTTTTCATATTTAAGGGCCGTAAATGAACTGTGAGCGTGTGGAAGCTGAAGTCGGCCTTAAATTCAGTTTCTGGCCTAAGCATTGAATAATAATTAAACATAAATTATAATACTACCAAAAATTGAAAGAAAATTGACGAATATAAATTAAATGTCCCTTTATTTTTTCAAATGGAAAGAAATTGTCTCGAAACGCGGATGTTTGGCCTGTTCTATAGGTGGGCTGTTTGCGGATAAAATGGGAACTAGATATCATCGATTCTAATGTGAGGCTTGATTGCATGTTCTTGTATTAACAAGTACGTTGCGGATTGATCGTTGTCGTGCATGTTGTGTTCTGAAGATTTACAATCATGTCATAAATTGTTGAAAATATTCTCAGCCCTTGCTATTGAGTCGTGAAATGTCTCTCAGGCGATTGTTGTTCGTTGTTGGCGTCGTTGGTCCTATCGTTGAGCATAATAATCATAAGTATTTACATTTTCAAACGTCAACGTACTGAATGTAGTTTCTTTGTGTGATTTTGAGATCTTTGTTAGTGAGTAGATGATGTCTTTGACGATATACCTGATTTAAACAGTGAATGAGATTTTGAAGTTGAAGCATGAGTCGCGCCAGCGGGACTTTCACGGAATCTTCAGGAAGGAATTGCTGACTTTGTAGGAAAAATCATGATTATTATTACAACATATTCACTTCGGATGTAGCATGCAATAGTAACTGTGAAGGATGCCCTACATGATTTAGTCGGCTTACATGTGAGTGGCACATTAAATGCTATCGATTTTCTTTAAAATGGTGCTTCCTTCATTTTGTTTTATCCAAGATAATTACGAGATCTGTTGATGCATAATGATGCATGTGCCTTTATGACCAAAATCACTTCTGTAAATGCTTAGTTTATTTTCTGTTTTTAAGTTCATTTGTTGTTTTGTTTATTTGTGAGCATGTTTGTTTTTATTTTGATTTCTTTTATTTCTTTGTTTGAGACGATGCTATGGTGATAAAAGATAAATAATAATTCGTTAATGAGAGAGCCATCTTGAAGTGGGTGTAATAAAAGTGTATTGAGAACAAAACAGAGTGTCAAGTGATATTTACATGAATTTAATCGCTGTGATACGTTAATAATTTGTTTAATAATATCTCAGATTGCAGTGGGAGATGGCCTGCCCACTACCAGACCAGTGTGCTTGAAGTAACTTACGGAATGCAGTGTTTTCAAAAAGATTTTATCATCATCGGACGCAGTTCTGACAGAAAGTTTGCCGAGTAGTTGCTGCAGGGTGAGTACTTTCCCTTTTTTCTTATTTGATGACTGACGTGGTGTAAGTATGGCAGAGTTAAGGGTAACACTCTTCGGTTTTTGTCGATAACAGTAGGAATCTTGAAAGATAAATTTTGCGGACTGAAATATTTGTTGTATAAAGTTGTGAGGATTAACTCTATATTTTAATGGATTAAATTCTTGATGACACAATTGGAGAAATATAATGTTGAACTACTACCGGTGGCCATTAATTGGAATGCTAACAAAAAAGGCGCTTCGATTATCGGTCAAAAGATAATTTAGCATACCTTTTGGTAATCTACAATAATAGGGCACATGAAAGGTCCTCGTCCATGGTCTATGGAAAAAATATAACAAGTCCAAATTCCCATAAACTGTTTTTCCTTATCTCTGAGCACTTGGCAGGATGCTATTTATGTTGCAGTTGGTTTTTCAGTGCCAAAGACTGAAGACATTTCATCTTCTGGTAAAACTTAGTGTTTAATAGGCAATGATATACAGGAAAGTACCCAGATAGCACACACTTCTGTAATACAGCTGTAAGAATACACCAGTTATACATATGTATCTATACAGCTGTATTACACATGTATTACTCGCGTATTTTTACATGTGGAAATGATACACATGTAATACAGCTGTAAGAATACACCAGTTATACATATGTATCTCTACAGCTGTATTACACCTGTATTTTTCGTGTATTTCTACATGTGGAAATAATAAGCTTATGTAATACAGCTGTACGTATACACCAATTATACATATGTATTTATACAGCTGTATTACAGTTGTATTAAATGTGTATTTTTACATATGTACAAATACAGCTGAATTACACGAGTATGAAGTCATCATCGCCTCTAATATTCTTGAACAAATATTCAGGTAATAATCATTTCATAATAGGATTTATTTTCGATCTATAATTGTATTTATAATGCCGGTACCCTATTTGGAACCCATATTTAAATATGAACGCTGATGGTAATGTTTTGTTGTTAATTAATATGCTTAACGTACTATGCTGGCCTCCTGCGCTCAATCGCCATATTATTAGACAGAGTCCTCTTTTTTTTCTCCGCACTCCACCGCACTCGTTGTTTACGTTGTGAAAGTTAATGTGGCCGGCTGTTGCTCGGCAAGATTTTCCGTTAATTGTAGAAGAAATACGGCACAATATGTTGTAGCTCGGCTCCTAATTGCTCCATTAGCACCAAGGACGTGTTTAAAAATTTTATTTTCCCTCAAAATGCTGAGAGAAGAGCGAAATGGCTTCAAATATGCCGAAGGGACAAGTGGCACCCGACAACGTCTTCCCGCTTGCGTGAGGTAAGTTTTTCTACACATAATGGTTCCTTGAATACAATTACCTTACATTTTAAATAGTGTAGATCCACGTATTTCAATCATTTGGTTTGAACTATGCACAAGTAGTAATTAAAAAAAATGTATTCCGGTTCAGATAATCCGGCGAGGTTCTTGACGAGTGTTTTAATGCTTCTTTGTTTTCTATTCATCAATGGAATGTGTGAAATTTTGTGATTAAAATACAATATTTAGTCTGGGTTGCTGAGATGATTGTCGTAGTGTTTACTAAGTACCAGAAAGTGTAACAATAACTTTTTAATGATGCTACTTTTGTATTCAATAAAAATATTTGTTTGTGTCAATGCCGGTATGAAGTAATCTTACGGTCATTTACAACAAATAAAGGCAATTACGTTTTTTGACTAGAATCTGCATATCCCGATACATATTAATGGATGAAACTTCGCTTTTCATTGCTTCATTTGTGTGTTGTTCATGAGAAGATTGACTATCATATTTCGAAGTAGTATGAATGCTAATATTTTAAGATGCAATTAAAATCTCGACGAGTCGCTTTTGCGACGAATCTTTTCCTTAATTCATTCCGAATTTTTTAATTCCAGTTTTGTATTAATAGGATTACATTCCTTCGGCTGGTTAAAACTGAAAAATACATCAACACCGAAATTTTGTCGTGGCCCAGGGCTGATGCTGCTTTCTGCTCCTACGTACTTGAAATTTCAACATCTTTGGCCGAATAATTACTTGTGGTACGTATTCGAGCTTAGTAACTAATTGTAAGATTTGAAATTTTACAGTTAATTAGGTTTTTTTTAAATGGTTTCAGTGATTATCAAAGAGGACGGTGCCATTCATGCCTTAAAATTTAGAGTCATTAAAAAAATATGGCTTTGGAAAACTAGGAGATTTTCATTATTTCTTCGTACATCATTTCAATTTCAAAACGTTATTGTCAGTGTATATTTTTCATATACATTCTTCTAGGACTTATTGTTTTACTTATAGATTTCCTTTTATTAAGCCTATGTGTTTAAGTGTGCTTTTATAAATGTCATGTAAATAGTGATTGTGAAGAGTGGAAGCTTATTGTTAATGGTTAGATATAACTTATTCAGGACCTGATGTGGTGTTGTGTGAAAATATTATGGTTGTAATGATATTTTGGAGATTTCATGTGCAATTAAAACTTCTTAAGGCATTTCTTAGCGATAAACCTTTGATATTGTACTCCTAAATCCCTTTATGGTGTTTATCCTTCCTTGTAGGGGGATTTTCTGCCATTTCATTTTGCATTGATCCTATATTCTAGTGATTAGTTATGTTTACCATTTGTATACATTAATAAATTTGATTTGCATGATCACTTGCATGTTGTTGCTGCGAATGCAGGTTCCCAATTTTATGCATTGCTACTTCTGACCTGAAGATGCCAGCAGGATGGCTGGAGAAACTGTCGTCACCTATGGACAACTCAATGTGGAGGAATGCCCGGAAGCCAAGACTCTTATGATGTACCTACTTCAGTATATAATGAACTTTAAATTAATTGAAAAATTTCGAACGACAGAATATGCACAATTTGTGTGATATTTAATAATGCATACATTGTACATTAAATGATAATTTTATATGAAAGAATTGGTATAGTTCCTTTTATATTTAATGATGTACATATTGTGCATTAAATGATAATTTTAAATGAAGGGATTTTTTGTCTTCACTATATTCTTAATTTGCATTACAAATGGTTATTGGATGCATTCCTTTCTCATGGAATTCAGGATTCCCAGCATGACATTCACTTTGTCATTGGTCAGGAATGGCTAGGATTGACTACTTCATTGTCCTAACCTCCACTCTTCCCTGTGCTAGTCCTCACTGCTTGATAACTCATCCTACGTACTTCCCTTTCTTTTATCCGTGAACTTCATCAAATGTTTTCCATTGAGAACTGTTCCATTTTCCCTTCAATCTTGCTCTTCATGCACTCAGTGTTTGTCCAATCCATTTTATTCCTCTCTAGTATCCTATATGGCCTTCCTTTTTTACTACTCTGTAAAATTTATTGTTTCTGGCTGTCCATTTTATATTCTCAATGATGTTTGATCTTCAGGTTTTGAGGGCCATCACGTTTTATCAAGGAAGATTGAGGTCCTCTGCATTTGAACTGGTACAGCTGCTACTTACAATTAGAGTAGCTATGGTAAGATGATGTGTGATCAAGTGAAATTAGAAATACAGAGCATAAGTAAGGTTTAGTCAGATTAGTAATTTTTCCATTGACTGCATTTATAAGTCAGAGAAAATTCTTCTATTAATTCCCAGAGCAGCTAATATTAGAGGAATCAGCATGTTTAAGATAATGAGGTCAGCTAATGAATACTATTGAGCAAGAAACATAATTTAGATGTATCCATACATAGGATATACAGCTACATACATGTGTATATGTACATGTACAGCTGTAATACACGTGTATATGTACATATACAGCTGTAATACACGTGTATATGTACATATACAGCTGTAATACCTGTGTATATGTACATATACAGCTGTAATACACATGTATTTTTGCTGTATATGTACATATACAGCTGTAATACACTTGTATTACACCTGTATTTCCAGAAAAATACAGCTGTAATACATTTGTATTACAGCTGTATGGCAGGACTTTTGAGCTACTTTTACAGGTGTAATACTGCTGTATTACAGATGTATACATCAGCTATACATAATGTATAATGCTTGTAATACAGCTGTATTACAGGTGTATTACATGTTTTGTGTTATCTGGGTATGGGATTCAAATTCACCCTTTATCAACTTAGCAAGGCAATTCACACACATGGCTCTTCCATACTCCATTTTTTTCAGAACAAAGAAACCTCTGACCATATTGTGATAAATAATGAAATGTGAGAGATCTTGAAAATAGTTTGTTGATCGGTTGTCAATTTTAGTTCCAAGTGCATGTAAACTTATTATATTTCTTTTTTCTGTGCCAGAAAAGTTTAGAGGGCAATGCATAATTGATGCATGATTGGTTTTGCAAGTTTTAAGGATATGAATATCAGGGTTATTTAAAAAAAATATTTTCATGAAATAATTTTGTAAGAGAAGATGACTTTGAGGTTTCTTTTTTCTTAAATAATGTTCTTGGTGCAACGGTAAAGGCCTGTTTACATGGTACTTACCTGTACTAGTTAATGTCTTCATGTAGGAATGCATAAATGGACACGAAAATGCACAGTTTGACCACCCAAGTCGTATAAATGCATGAAGAAAAAATAGAACCTGTTCTAATATGGTTCATAAATGTGTACTTGTTCCATTCTGGTCTACTATAATCGCCCACACATATCTTGTTCAAGTGTATGCATGGTGTGCACAGGCCAGAAAAGAACGGTGGTTATTTGGTGGTGGTTAGCCAGGCATACTAAAATTGTAATGATAGAACTCACAATGCTGGTTTAAGTAAAATCTATGATAATCTGGATAGTCGAAGTTGATGTAAATATAATAAACGTGATTATGATGTCACAAATTAGCAACTTGCATACAAATGGAACAAGTACATGAAGGTATGTCAGATATATTTTGTTAATTTGTTTATAGAATTTTAATTTCATTTTTTAGAATTCAATGTTGGACATTTTTTACTACGTAAAATAAGTTTTTAGTGCTTGACCACTTTTAATTTTTAATGCTCTAATCAATTCACATGCATAATAGAAAGTAGAAAATAAATTTCTGTAAGCCAGCAAGTATGTTTTTCATAATGATGTAAGTCCCAGAGATAATCTTTAAACATAAAGAAGACATCAAGAATGAAAGAAGTATATCGAAAGCATATGCTATGTCAATGGTTTCTATGGTAAGACTTGGGCTTAAATAAAATATATTAAGTGATATTGATAGTTTATAACTCTTTACTCAGAAATTCCTGATTTTCTAATTGAGTGCAGGAATAAAATGTTTCTTTTCATTCACTTAAATGTGAAAATGACAACCTTCATCAACATTGTTGTTAAGAATATAATTACAATTAAATTAAGGGAATAAAACCACACCTGCATGACGTCTAATACTCTAATCCAAATGCATAATACATTTTTCTGTGAAAGGGCCCACTTTAAGGCCTTTGAGGGCTCAAAGGTTGTTGCATTGCCTGAATTAGAATCAAGTTTACCTAGTTTCTTCCTGCCAAATTTAATTTCATTTGGTTTGGTCGTTTTCAAGCCATTTTGCAACAGATGGACAAAACTCAATATTAAGTTAACCGTGTATATAGAATATTTAATAATCCTGATTCATCAAGATTAGGAGCATCTCTTCCTTTTTTACTTTGATGGAGGTGAGTTGCTTATCACAGGTACTTTCTCTGAAAGGAAATGAGGCGGAAATGGTGACGTTGGATTTTTCTTCAGAGACAAAGGACTGCATGGTGGCTGTGAAGTGCCTTCTGCATTCGAAATGTGGTTGGAGGCACTTCACAGCTCACATGCTTTGTCCTTACAACTGTGACACACATTCCTGTACCGGACTGTAATCTACTGAGAGCCAATGTGTTGGTTAGTTTCTTTCTCATCTATTGTGAAACCTGAGATAAATAACCTCCAGATGCACTAAGTTCTTGGTGAAAGAAAGGAAGTGTGTTCGCCTAGTGGAAATATTTCTGCGGGAAGTCACTGTCAATTGTGCGAACTTCAGGGGTATGACTTGTATGATATGAGGCAAAAAGCATAACCGTAATTATTTTAATTTAAGTCACTTTAAGTTTTAAATCACTAAAACACTGCTTATCTCCTAGGAGAAATGTCTTGTATCTAATGTAGTAGGCCAATGGTAAACAATCTCAATTCTATTATTACGGCAATAGTATTTGGTAAAACATGGCTGGAATGAAAGATTGTTCTGTAAATGTTCAAGCAAAATTCATGCTTAACTCAGCTAAAGCACTAACTCTAAACCTACTGTCACCTCTTAATTAGAATGAGAAAAGCAAAGGAGAACACAATCCAATGTATTAATGACGTAAATGGTTCTACAAAAGATAATAATTACCTGGATTTTGTTATCACTGTGCATTAGCAACTTTGCTCTAAAATCTAAAATAGCCCCAGAAAAGTCATCTTTTGGTGCACAGGATATAAGTTGTATTGTTATGCATTAAAAACACCTCACTTAGCATGAAATGTGCTAGTATGACACTCTTTAGGAACATGTTTATAGTTAAGTGAGGGGTACCTGAAATAGAAACAAAAATATTATGGGAGGAATTTTTTTATTTGCATGTTCTGATTTACTCACAAGAAGGCAAAAAATTAAAATGAGAAGACAGACTTAATTGTAAATGTTTCATTTTTTGCTATGAAATTTGAAGACTAATTCATGATGGAGTTTTTGAAATTCCTTTCATCTACAGCTCAAATCCACACTCAGATATTTGGGAGATTACTTTACTCGGTTGCAAATACTTTGGGTACTGTTTGTTAGAAAACTTGTATGTTTACTCAGTGTGGCCCGATGGTGTGCTGTCTATGGCGTGAAATGCAGCCAGTGCTACATTAAGGCAGCTTTCAGACGAAACAACTTTTCACCGGCCATCATTCACAGCATGATATGCTCAGTGGTACGAAATGGTGACATGCTCAGTTCCAGTTTAGATTGACCAAATGCTTAAGTCTGCTCCTGAATCATTGAAATTAAGCCAAATGATTAAGCCTTAATTTTTCAACATTCTTTCTGTAGCAGGCATTGGGGTTTATTTTTGGCCTCTCTGTTTATGCCTCAGCATGCCTGATGTTAAAGGAGATTCCATGGGTGATGGTGTGATCAGCAACAGCACTAGTTTTTTTTACCTAAAATAATTGAAGGTTAAGGTTGACTGATTCTCTCTTTTATAAACTCTTACCAGCTGCATTGAAGACATTATGCATTGCATAACAGTACCAATAGGTATTCAATTGAGCCATTGGTTCGTAAACTAGCAGATATTTGCATCGTTAAAGCATCATCTTCAATTTTCATGGTTTTTAAAATTTGTCACTCTCAAACAGATGGGAATAATTTTAGCATCCTTGCATCCAAACAGTGAGTCATTGGAATGAAAAATAAGGGATATTAAGGCTCGCAAACTTGGGAAACATGAATTTAAGTGCAATAATTATAATGAGAATAGACTAACATGTAATGAATGAAGCACTATGGAACAGGGGATTTTTATGACCTATCAGAACTGTGTACTCTCTCTCATGCTTCTGGTGGCATTGAAATTGATTGCTTTGTTCAGGCAAAAGAGCTCCTCAGAATTGGTTTTCTTGTTTAGTTATACACTTTGAATTAAATTTATCACATTGGTATGTACAATGTAATCTTCAATTCTTTGAATGAGGACCTTTTTCCTAGTGACCTTTAGTCATTAACCTCGTCGTTTGATATCCACTCATTGCATTGGAAGGTTTCCCACTTCTTAATTTTTTAATTGTTCACAATGGATAAGCAAGATATAATAACATGTATCATAATAAGATAACAGTGTCTCTATGGGTTTCCATTTCTATGTTGGGCAGTGTCTTTTACTGTTGTGAATTTATTTGATCTAAATGTGTATAATAACATTTATTTTTTCAGGGTCTGTCAGCCTGCTGCTATTAAAATACAAGCCATGGACGTTTAATGATACCCTTACTGGGAAGTGATGCACAGCTGTTGATGTTCATATTTTACATTGCAACTAGTGGAAGGTTGATCTGACATTATCCCAAATTTTATGCAAATTATTTGTTGACTAAAAAGCAGATAGTTCTGTTTGATTTGTCTATAGTGTTTATAAATTTGTATTAGGATATCATGAATCAATGTAAATCACCATTACACTCCAAAACTGATAATGTGGTAGTGCATCTGGGAAGACTTCCTGAATGGATCAGTGAACAAAAAACGGTGAAAGTGTTGATAAAATCTCAGGAATGTGTAATTACCTCTCTACCATCTTCTATAACATGGAAGGAGTATCGATTTAAGAACAGCTTTTGTGGGAAAAACTTGTTGCCGTCACAAAACCAAGATTTGGTCAATGGTCAGAGGTTAACTCACTCTACTGGTGGGAACGTGATAGTGAATTTCATGGCCAAGTTACCTGATGACATAAATTGTTGTTGTAAAATGATAGGGGTTTGCATTAACCCTTTCCTTGGATTTGATTGGTGTCATCATGCAATCGACTTACTGAACAATGAGGCCTTCCAGTGTCTTAGAAAAGTACAGGAGAACATGGATTTTGTGCTTAGCATGGCCATCACTGAAGCTCAGTGTTCTGATGTAGAGTGCAAAGAATGTTCATTGCTGATGGATTCACCCTGGCTAGCAGCATCAAATCCTGGAGGCAGCCTGGTAAGTTTTTGAGAGCACCAGGGAAAAGGTGGGAGTGAAGTTAAGTGGAATACATGTGGTCAAGTTATTAAAGAGTGAGGAGACATAATTTTGTTCTGGTAATGGTCCACTGAGTAATAGGAAAGCAGAATGTGGCAAAGACTTTTGTGGTCTGGGATGCATGGGTTGCAGATATAAAGTTAAGGGGAAGTGCGTGCATTGTGGCCATGCTGATTGCATGTTTTCAAAATCTTCTTTAACTGCTTCTAATTTTACCGCAAGAGACTCCATTTTCTTAACAGATTTTAGTGCTGAGAGGTCATCTGAGAAGGGAGGGATCCTTTTGATGGCAGTCAATAGTGCATAGTATTGGGGAAATATTAAGATTCTTTATTGCTAGCCTATTAAGTGTTCAGGGAGTGTGTTGTTCTCCAATATGTATCCTGTTACCTGGTCGGTGGGAAAAGCTGGTTTGCTTAAAAAGTGTTAAATCTCTTTCTCTCTCCCAATGTTGAAATTTCCTTTGCTGCTTGGCAATTCATTGAAGAGGCTCAGGTAATCAGCCAAAATGACCCTTCTCTGCTTCACATCTCTTTTTTCCAGCAGTTATTTGGGTAGAATTCTTAAATAAACCAAAGAATAAAATGTTAGCTGAAGAGTACACCTTAATAACCATTCCTCTGTACGTGTACTATTGTCACCCTGAAATATCCTCACCACCGCCTCGTGACAGTGTTTTCTAGGTCTTTGTCCTTAAATGCAGTTGAAGTGGAGTGGCTTAGCAAGGCATGCTTGGTCCTTCAATCTAACATAATCTTTTCTAGTATTAGAGGTAAGATTTCAATAATCCTGTTTCATTATATCTAGGTGTGCCCCTAATTTGTTGACTTTGAAGAAGGTGAGTTGTTTATCTCCATTACTTTCTCTGCAGAGTATCAAAGAAGAGGAGACAGGTGATGACAATTTACGGTCTTCTACTGACTCACAGGACTGCTTGCAAAGTGCGAATGAAGGCACTTCACAGCTCCCATGTGCATTCCAAACTACTGAAATATACATTCCTGTGTCAGACTGCCAAGAAACGAGACCAGATGCTTTGGTAAGTTTTATTCTCACCTGCAGTAAAACCTGAGTTTTACGACCTTGTGTTGTGTAAATTTCTCATCTGTATAATGAAAATGGGTGTGCCTGACATGAATAGATACTATTCTCAATTCTATTCTACAACTCTCAGTTGTACGGAACAGCAAGTTTATGCGAGTCAAATAGCCTAATCAGTACTATCTATTTACACCTGTGGCGATGTTTGTTGCGGAACAGTGTTAATCTTATGGCAGAGATTTTGCTTATCCAATGTAGGCCAGAACTGAGATAGCTTGAGTCTGCTTGCAAGCTATTCTTATGTATAACACTGATTGGTCTCAAGATAGTGGCCTGTTTGTTCAATCTTCCCGCTTTACCTTGATTAAGAAACGGGCGCAAACTCTCATGTTACCTCTTTATAGGCATAGGAAAAGCAAAGTAGAACACAGTTCTATGTATATCTACTGATATGAAGTAATAATCTCTATAAAATTCAATCCCTACCCATCCTTTTCCCCTATTCTGGTGTCAATTTTAAAATTCATGGAGTAACAAGGAAAAAATAATAAGATAAACAAATCATAATTTGCACCTGAAGGTGATGATAATCTGTTGAAACCCAGGTTGCGCTCTGTAAAAAAGGCAGTATAAGTAATTGTGTGATATCAAGGAAAACTGATACGTAGTTTCTCATCTTCCTGCTTTGCCTCAACTAAGGAACTGGCAAAAACTCATGGCACCTCTTTTTAAGCACGAAAAAGGTAAGAAGAACACAATTCAATGTATTTATGAAGTGATGTGCTATAAACATATTATGATCACTTGGATTTTGGATCACTGTGCCGTAACAAGTGTGTTGATGGCTATGGATGTGGATTAGCCTCCAGAAAAGCCAGCCAATGGCTCAGAAAATGTAAGTCATACTGCTATGTTTGTGTTATGTGTTGGATACCGGTATTAGGTACACAATATAATTTCAAGGGATTTTTTTTTCATGGGTATCTCCTCATTTGCTTGTAAATGGTAAAATATTAAAAAGAGAGAGCATGTGTGTAAAGGAGTCATTTACCATCACTATAGATGACAGTTTCATGGTAGATTGTTTGAAATTCCATCCATAAGCAGCTTCAAAAATGTGCATGGATAATTCATAGTTTCCTTTCCTAATGAGCAAATATTTAGATAAAAGTGATCTCTTTGCACTTATTGCTATGCTGTGCACATTTTGAAAACCCTTTAAAATGCATGCTAATGAAAACAAATCAAGGTTTTACAGGATGGAATGGGGCCTTTCTTTATGCTTTCCTAATGACTATCTATGGAATATTGAAGGTTTTCTCTTCCTCATTGGAAAATATTTCCTTTCTGTGGAAACAGCTAATTATGGTTTTCCTAATAGTGACCCCCATTGCCCCTAAGATGGGTTTCTGTTTCCACATCCCCTCCCTTCCATCCCTATCCTATCCCTCGAGGCATTGTCAGGCTCTTATCGAGGTGGCTCCTCCTATTCTTTTTCCTTCACTGTCCTTCTGCTCCCGCGGTGGGCAGGTGAAAAGGAAAGGCATACAGACCTGGCCTTTGGAAGAGTAACCACGCAAGCCCATCCTGAGTCCTCATTTCAATTGTCCTGATGTTAATCTTACTATAAATCCCATTCATTGCTACCATCCAAGCCTCAAACGTATTGTTAAGAGTAAGGATAGAATTATATGACAGGTGACAGTACTACCAAGATCCCAGCACAACTGGAGTGTCTCAATCGTAGTGTTGTATTGTTTCACATGACATCTGTGAGATTAGCAAACAATACACTATTGGTGTGCAATGTGAGTGGCAAGTATAATCATCTAAGGGAAGCTAAGTGGCCATTCATAGGCGATTAATGTTAAAAATAATTTTAGTGCTAATGTAAAGTTAAATATTTAATTCATTGATTTTCATTTTGACATGTGCATAATATTTCCTCCTGGGCTCAATGATTCGTACATATTTCACATCATGAGATGAATATGATTGGTAAATCTCCTAAACCCTCTTATTAATTTACAAATTTAGCTATGTCGTTGGATTTACACTGCTGCTGCAGCACTGCATTATTTTTGTTAATATAGTGTCTTTCATAGCTAACCTTAATTTACATGTTTTCTGGTAGATAATGATGGCGACACCTGTTATTTTCATTTCTTGCCATGTTTTGCTAGATTTAACCTGTTATTGTGGAAGTTGTAGCAAAAAATCTTGAACACTGCATTCTCTTCCATTTGCTGCCAAAATGCTCTCTATTTTTGTTCCCTTTGTCTGTTATTTTCAAATGAAAGTTTTAATTTTGTGTGTAATGGTTGTTTGGAATACTTTTTCTGATATGCAGTGCTGGAAAAAATCCGCTTTTTAATGTTTACATTGGCTTATTTTTTTGTACCTTAATGCTAAAAATGAGGAACGAATAAGTCTTAGGTAACCATATGATATATAATTTTGCTTCACTGTGTCCCCTTATATGTTATATCTTTGCAGTGTACATAGAAGGCTAAGTTCTTAAACGTTAATAATCTAACAGGTGTAGGTGAAGTGAGAAGAGACAAGTGTTACTTTTGTGATTTTTGCAGTGATTCTGGCAATCAAGACAAATCTCATGAATATTCTTGGAGCTTATATCCTGCAATTTAAAAAAAGTAAGTCTTATGGGTTTGGAAATATAAAGAATATGGGATAATAAGGAATGTGTCAAAGAACCCAATGCCACTTTGGAGACGGAGCTAGAAGATCCAGTATTTTTTTCCTACCGAGGAGCCCCATTTCCTCACTAAGGACGTTTCTCTAGAGATGGATGGGTAAATGTGACGTGGTAGAGTGCGGCAGATGAGGGTTCACTCCTGGATTGGTGGGAAATAAAAAAGTATGGGTTGTAGAGGGTAAGGAATAAGGAAAACTACGAGCTCTACTAGGGTGCAGAGATTTCATTGGAGAGTTATGGAATATTGTTAGGTTCTTACCCTCTTTAAAAACTACAGGGTGCATTTCAAAGGTAATTCAATTCATAGCTTTTCTATGCTTTCTCTAGCAACCTCGAATACTCTATTGCCAATATTGAGTAGAAATTGTACAATCTACACTTACTGCAGTGTTACCTAAAATGCTGGTCTCAGAAGAGGCGGGAGAATAAGGTACTTGCCTGCCAAACTGACTAAATGCACTGTTTTTGGGGTGGTGAAGATAAATATATGGATTACTCACACTTTATTCATTCATTATTGTAGGGAAGCTCAAATTTCTGTTGAAATTTGCACATAGCAAGGAATTAGGTTTGTGTTTCAAGAGCCAGGTGTAAAACTGTGATTGAAGGTGGATATCATTATATTAAGTACCTATTGTCACTTGTCAGAAGTATCCTAGAATACTTAAGGATTTGGTGGATTTTGCCCACAGGAATTTTGTGTGTATGGCCTTCAACAAGCTTCCCTCTTTTGAACCGTGTGCACCATTTGTAGAGTATATGCCTCTTTTTACAGATTTAAGTATATATTGGAATGGCTAGTAAGATATATCATAGAAGACTTAAGTATTTGGAGAAATCTGCCATCAGGTATATTAACTTCATTTTACAGATCTATAAGCAGCTCGGATCAAACAATAATTAATGTTCAATATGTGTTATTAACACCTTAATATTAAAAATTGCACTGGTTAGAGCCTGAATTAAATATTTCGTTTGTTATGGAATTCCAATTAAAAAACTCCTTAAAATTATTGGAAAAAATGCTTAAGCGCCTCCTAAAGGTCATGCTGTAAATTAAAAAAAGTGTATCAAAATTTGAAAAGTATTAACTCATTCTCTCACCCATTGAATTTTTATGACCTCATAATTTTGATTGAAAGAAGAAATGACATTGGGCACAATTATTTATATGAAATAACAAATAATGGAAAGGATGGTAAAATTATTGCAAAGGTTTAACTAGGTGTTCCTGAGTATGAAGTGGGAGTGACAAGAATCTCATGATTACATGCATTTGGTCGGCTTGACTGGTCTTAGGTGAAAAGGAACACATTCAGCACAGAGCACGTCAATTGACATGCTCTGCTGGTAGGGCTGGGAGCCTTTTCTCCATACGTTACTAATATCCGCTTCCGAGTCTTCGGATTGTGTGAATGGCCTTCAACAAGCTTCCCTCTTTTTAACCATGTGCACCGTTTGTAAAAAGCAATATTTCAATAGAAATTATGTCACAGAAACTCCTGCTATGTTTCTTTCATTTATTATATCGGCCAATTTTGATGACTTAAATGAAAATCAGGCCTGCATTGAATGTGTTAAATAGGGTCTCAGTACTATTTATTTTGCCTTAATTTAATGACACCTAGCATTCTATTCTAGTTTCATGTGAAAGAGGAGAAAGAAGACCCTCTCAGTGAAGGAATGTATCCAGCGATGTACACACCAGATCCACCAGATGTCGCAGATCCATTGGCAACTGATGAATTGGTGAGTGTACTCTTGCATGGGTCAGTGAAGTTGCACTATCATACAAATTCATTCCATGGTTGAATATTCCCAGTGCCACTCAGCAGGAAAACACAAATTTTTCCTTAAGTTGATGAAAGTTGAATCATAGAGTTCAGAGGTATCATTCATGACTGTACCCTTCAAAGCGAACTATGCATTGTGATGAAAAGAATAGGTGTGTTCTGCCTCTCAACTTGGCTCACTGCGGGTGCGATCCAATGAATTCCACATTCACTCTAAGACACTTCAGACTGAAGTGTTGTGCAGCACCACGCAGGGGCTATTTTCTCTACAAGAATTTCTTTTCAGATGGGTCAGGAGCATAGTCAAAATGTAGAATGAATGAGGGGGCTAAAAATGTTAAGAGATGGTTTTGAATGCAAATTGAGGTAATAATTATCATTGAATATTAATGATTATGGTCAAATATCTTTAAATTCCAATGTCCTGGTTTCACAAAGTAGAGCAAGTAACTTAAGACAGAATTTGTCACACCTACCCCACATGCCATGAATGTTGATGAAACTCATTACCCTGGACAGTAAAAAGTATTTAATTGCTTAAAAAATGTAGAAGTTGGCACTTTTTTCTGGTTTTCCAACAATGGGAGCAAATGTATTTCCCAACCAATTGAAGTTTCAACTTCTTTGATAATATTTCCAGAAATTAAGAATCAATTGATCTTTTACAAGAAACTTCCAACATGATAGTGCAAAAATTAAAAACCAGTGAAAACTGACTTTTTTCCCTGGGATCAAAGAAATAGGCTATTTTTAGAATTTTATTCAATGGCCATTGTGAAATAATGACATGGAATTATGAAAATGAATATTATTTTTATTTGCCAAAGTTGATGTTAATAAAACGAAGTATAACCCGAAATGCACTAAATCTCTAACTAAATTCTCTGATATTGAATGTATATGTTTTCTGTAAATATGTTTTAATGCATGGGTACTGAAATCATATGCCAGGTACTCCCTACAGATAAGTCATCATTACAAATAATATGGTATCAGGAGGTAGACATCTCCAGAATATTGCTCTGAGGATCATTTTTGGCTTTTCACAAATTTTGCAGTGCAAAAAAGAGGCGTTATGAGTATGGCAAAGATAACCATGCAAATGGCAAACATGCAAACCAATTTTTAAGCAGTTAAATTTCCTTACCATTACTTCCTTGAGACAGCTTGTAGAGTAGACTGTAGATTTAGACAAACACTATACATAAAAATCAACCTCTAATTTTATTTCTGTGACTAACTCAACAAGGTGTTTCCTCATTTTTCTAACTCTCTCATTATTTGTGCACTTATTATATGTGGATTCTTGTGCAGCCTTTGACCTCTACTCCTTTCCAAGAAGAATGGTTGGAATGTATGGCTGAAAGCACAGGAGCCATCGTGACAGACTTTGACTGGAAGCTAGTTGGGGCTAAGGAAGAACCATCCCCAGAGGATGCTGCCAAGGTATGCCAGACATTCATCTAATCTATTGATATTTGGGTGTAGGTGATCCATATAAGGAGACATGGTGACTGATGTTCATGACTTGAATGCCAATCAGAGGTGATAAATTTTAATGTAGTAAACCGTAATGCACAAACTGTAGGAATGTTTTCTCTTTGGATTTTTTGCAATTTGTGCTTTATGGGTGACTCCTGCTACAGTTATTGCCGTGGCTAATCCCGGTGTACTTAAAAGTATTCAAGACCGAATGCCTCTGTGTGTTCAAAGTTCAGACTTTGCTCTCCGGCTGTGGTGCCATGTGCACGACTTGGAGTGCTTTTGGCATCATATGCTCAGCATTCCAGCATCACCTTGTGCAGTATAGTCCACAAATATCCAGAGGGGACCGCTTGGAATGTTCACTGGCTAAAAACACTCAGGTGGAAATCGAGGGATTGGAGCTCGAATCCAGGTGTAGGTGAATGACTTTTTCCCTCTGTGGATTTTTTCACGCAATAGGGTGGTTTCCTATTATTATTTTATTGCCTAAATCGAAAGGTTATTACTCCTGGAGTACGTATTTCACGCTTTTAGATTTTTAAATGACAGTATCTATTTTTCGCGATTAAATGAAAAGTGAAAATTTTCAAGCGAGCGAAAACGCGACTCATAAGTATGAATGCCGGGAAATCTGTCCGTGCGTCGTATTTCTGGTTCCCCCTCCCGCCCGGTGAGGTGACCTTGAGGTGAGGCTTAGCGCTGATACGTCGCAGTATGCTAGCAGGTAGCTGAGTACCCTTCTTGCAGGTAGCGCTTTGCTCAATTAAGGATTATTAATACCTCATCAAACGAAGAAAACTTTCCGACCCTATCCAGTTTTAATAAGTGACTATTAAGTTATGCTTTCCTGAGCTCTGTGCCTCATGCATGCATTGGTAACCTCAGACGATGTATAACTCCTATCTTCTCCTATAGAAACTAGGTCCCTGTGACGTCACGTGGAGTGGCATTGCATGGACGCCAATCTGGTCCTTTTCAAATGAGGATAAAAATGAACCATTGCCACTCGTCTAAACCGGCATTTCTAAAACGAAATAATTTGTATATGTATTGTGAATACGTTAATGGTGGGTAACGAATCGCAATTATTTCCTTTTGTTTTCTTTGATGAAGGAAACTACCCTATTTACAACTTTCATTCAGTTGAGAGCCAATTGTGGTGTTACAATCACTGTTAGAGGCTATGCATTGTGATTGGCTGAAAGAAAATACTAGCAACAGAAAAAGAGATGGGATTTCCATCCCTCAAGCTGTTGAGATAATTATCTGTAAGAAATAATAAATAATGGAAATAGCAGTTAAATACTACTGGAGTTGAACTGCAAGCAAGGAGTCATAAAAAACTTATGAGTACATACATGCTTTTGGCTAGCTGAAGTGGTCTCAGCTAGTAGAGGAGGTTTTATTATTATTTCATAGAGGTTATTTTTATTGTTTGACCTATATTTAGTGACACTCAGCATTCTCTTATAGTGTCATGTGAAAGAGGAGAACAGAGACCATCTTATGGAAGAGAGTTATCCCATGCTGCACGTACGAAACCTTGCCGGAATTTCGACTGATGTCACGGATCCATTGGCAACGGATGACGTGGTGAGTGTACTTTTGCATTGTTTAGCTCAGTTATGCGATGACACAAATCCATTCTCGGGTGGAACATCCCCAGCACCACTTAGCAGAAAGGCAAGACATTTTTCCTCCCTTGACCTAACAGGAGCAGAAATGCTGTGTTTTTCATGAACGAATCATTTAAAATGAATGAATCGTTGCGACAAATAATTAGCTGTATTTTACTATACTGGTAGCTTATCTTACTGTTATTTTTAGGTTTGAAACTATTTCATTGATTTTCATCAACTTTTATTAGAAAATCACAAGGAATTTTTATAATTAAGTGGGCATGGGCCATGAGAGGCGGAGATACCAGGAATTGACCCACTGGATGTAACAAATCATTCACTTTCAGGGCCACCAGATCACACCAGGGTAGTATAAGTCTTTGGCTCAATGTAGGCAGACTCAGGCTGTGATTCCTCCAAAGAGCTCTCCTCACCCATATCCTTCTCCTCATGCTCTTCTTCTTACTCTGGTGACGAAGTCATCTGTGGGTTGAAATACGCCATTCGCTGCATTATAAGGTGTCCCTCAACAGAAGTCATATGATCAGTCTCAACATCTCCTTCAACTGAGCGGCAAGCATTGAAAGTTTTACCCTAGTCGCGACATGTACCATTAATCACATAATACTTCTGGGGAAACTGAGGATCAATGTCACCCCTAAATCCCTCAGATGCCAATGTGCACTGCATCTCAGCTGCTTGTATTTTCTCCATTCCATTACAGCCATGAAAAGGGGCCAAGCGATTGAAATGGACTACTCTTGGCTTCCCTCTTGGAGGTTTCTTGATCGTGTACACCACATCATTGATCCAGGTAACTACCTCATGCAGTCCTTCCCACTGTTTCTGGAGCTTTGCAGAGTACCCACAAATCCTTTTTGGGTTGTAGAGCCACACCAAATCCCCTGCCTGGTAGCCACCCTGGTCAGTCTTGATATCATACCTCTCCTTCATTTTGCCACTTGTATCCTCAAGATTGGAATGCACTCTTTGATGGGTTTCATCCATACTCTTCCTGAGCTTTGTGATGTAGTCTTCTATCTCAACATCCTCCCCAGACCTGCACCCAAATTGGAGATCACAAGGCAAACGCAGATCTCTCCCAAAAATGATGCGAGTGGGTGTCTCTTTGGTTGTCTCATTGAGAGAACTTTGGTAGGCCACGAGGAAGAAATGGAGATGCAGGTCCCAATCATGTTGATTGTCTGGAACCATTTTCATTAGGTATCTACCTAGGGTTCCGTTCATACGCTCAACCATGCAATCAGACTGTGGCTGAAGTGTTGATGTCCTGGTTTTCCTGATACCCATCAACTCACACACTCGGGTGAATACTTCTAACTCAAAGTTTCTTCCCTGATCAGAGTGAAGCTCTAATGGGACACCAAAGCGACTAAAGAATTGTTTCACAAACACATCAGATCAGCTTAAGGTTGGAAGGCGATATTTGGTGGAACTTGTTCACAGGAAACATAATGAAATACACTTTTGTATGTTCCACAATAGTTTTTTATCCCGACCCAGGTTTCGGCAGTACACACTGTCATTACCTTGATAATGACAGTGTGTACTGCCGAAACCTGGGTCAGGATTAAAAACTATTGTGGAACATACAAAAGTGTATTTCATTAAACACATCAGACACTGTAGTAGCCTCTTGATTTGGAGAGGCATATGCTTCAACCCACTTACTGAAAGGGTCCATGGCTACAAGGATGTATTTGTTCCCATCCTTTGTCAGAGGAAAAGGTCCAGCTATATCAATAGCCACATGCTCAAAAGGTGCCCTTACATTGTTGGTTGGTGCCCTCATTGGTGCTCTACTCTTTTTCAGTGGACCATTTGCCGGTGAACACACTACACTTCCTACACCGTTCTCTGACGTCCTTCTTCAAATTTGGCCAGTAGAATCTCTCCCGGACTTTTTCTAGTGTCTTGTGTAGACGAAGATGTCCTCCAGAAGCACCATCGTGCAGACTCCTCAAAACCTCAGATATGGGGTTTTGTGGAACAATAACCTGATTCCTCTTTATGCCTCCAGTTGAATTTTCAATCACCCTTTTCAGCACACCAGCATCTTCCACAATCGAGTTCCACTGAGCCCAGTATGTCTTAACACATGGTGAGAGAGGAGCCACTTCCTGCCTAGCTGGTCTTCCTTCGCGAGAAAATTTCCATCTCCAGAGATATTTGAGGTTAGGATCTTCCTCCTAGTGTTCCCGAAGTGTGTCACTTTCCCAAAGATCAGCAACCACAGTAGTTCTTCTCAAGGTGCCTTCCTTGTTGTCATGATGTTAGCAAAAGGATGCTACTTTTTTTATTGTTTTCGGGGTCTTCTTGTCGCGGGTAGACAGCTGCCCCTCCCTATCAACCCTATTTAGTTTACCTGCACCTTATCAACTGATTTCGCAGTGCACTTATTCCTTTTGTGCCCAACCTCACCACAAGCCCAGCATCGAATTTTCCTCTTCTTATTTTTTAAAATTTCCAACAACATCTTCAATATCTCTTGAATACTACAAGCTCCAATGGCGTCAGCTTCCATAGCTCGTACTTGGAAATGTCCTGTCACTGATTGCCCAGACGATTGAGAAACTCCAATGGATTCGGTCACCTTTCCTTGATTAGTGGAAATTCCGGCCCCTCACTCAAGCCGCCTTAGTCGATCCCCAATGGCTTTCAAATCATCTTTGATTTTATTCAATTCTTCATTCTTAACATCTCCAAGTCCTGCAATTTTTTTGTCCAAAGAGTCTTGCAATACATTCATATCCCCTTGGAGAGCTGAAATACTTTCATGAACTATCTCCTGCCAATTTTTCAAGGAAGTGAGCAATTGGCTTATGTCTGCTGTCTTGAACAGAAAACTTAAAGGGTCCTTTCCTTCCTCCAATAAGGCTTCTCTAAGTTGGTCTTGTAACGCAGACTTCTTGCCCGAAGTATCCAAATCGCGTTCCTCCAACGTTTTAGGTCGGCCACTTTTAATTGACTGAGTGTAATTTTTCCAGCCATTTCAATTTAATCAAAAAAATATCCCGCTTCTAACACCAATTGTTACAGGTTTTCAACTAAATAAGCTGGTTACACTAGGGAATAATGCCTTACTTTAATTAAAACACTTTAAAACAGCACGATATAATATCACAACCATTTACTTCCATCACAGGAATCAATCCATGTCCATAAACAACTCGTTACCGAGCGATGCCACAGTGCACACAGGCGCCGCTACACTATATTAATTGCTAAAGTTATCTATGTCAGTTGTTTATAAAAAAAAATTTAAGTGCTTGCTTACTTAAATTACTTGCTTATTCAAATAATTTTTTGATAAATGTAATTTTGTGTACATAACTTTGGTGCTAACAAAGATGGAAGTATGGTTTTTATTTATTTCATGGTAAAAGTGGAACATTCCTATAGGTATGATATTTCTAATAGATTCTTTTGTTTGGAAGTACTATTTTATATGTACATATTGAGTACTTTGTCCCATATAAGAGTCCTCATTATTGTAGGAGTGGATATTAACCTCTTCCGTACGTAGGGCGTGATTTCACGGCCTGAATTTTCTGATGCTAAAGAAGGAAGGCCGGATTTTCACTGCTTGAATTTTTTGAAGCAAAAGGGAAAAAGCTGTGTTTTCACGGTTTCGCGGTCAAGCATGCCAAGTGAGTCCAAACTGCCATTAGGGTCCCTCGGCGCGAGAGGTTTGACCCTTTCCTATTGTCCGTGTGGAGATTACCTCCTCCCATTCCGGCTCTCAGTGTCCCACTCAAGGAAGGTACTCATGGTCACTTATTTGCTTATAAGTTAAAATAACTAAAAACGTTCATGTTGCATTTATTGAAAATCAATGTGAGGAATTACATTCTGTATGTTCTGCTGATTGGTTCCAAATTTTAAATGGAATTCTAGCGTTCATTTTAACGGAGTTGATCATCACCTAGAACAATTTTTGGAGACGCTAAGATTAGATGTTTAATTGTTATTTTTATAACTTACCAGCAAGTTTAAGGGACGATATTGTAATGATTTACATCTAAAAATATACATTACTCTGTTAGCTACATTCTAAGTGTTCATTTGCGATGAAATTCGATAGAATATCCGATTTAACTTCTATGAAAAAAAGCCCTCGTAATGTAATAAAATATTATTCTCTCAGTTCTTTGTCGTGAGCCAAAATTACAGCGGCTATTTTTAATAACCTCTTGCCAACCTTTGAATACAAAGGTATTATAAACGAATTTCGCTATAAGTACTGATTAATGCATATCCTAAAAATTCGAAAATTTAATGTAACTATAGGGAATGTTTTACGTAGACATTCGTTTGGTGTCTTCTCCTACTGAAATATGTACGTGGAAGATGATAACCTCACGCTTCTCGGAAAAGCTCATTTGGCTATGATATAGTGACGTTTTGCTGAAAACCCTAAAAATAACCGTAGAACTTTGTTTAAAAGTTCTACAGGCATTGCAAAATGAAAGGAATACATTGATGAACTGACATTTAATGCAACAGTTACAATTATAAAAAATTAAAATTGCACTGGCAACAATAAACTAACTGCAAAAGTACGCCGGAATGGGCTGTCTTCAGGGAAAAGGGTCGAGGATAATATTTGCCCAGTTTCCAAGGAAAGGGTCTGGAACTCCGCCAGGAAAGGTCATTAAGGGGACGAAGCGACTATCTGCACAGTCCCAAGTCAAGAAAAAACTTTGTACGGGGCGAAAAAGAATTTCTCAAACCCTTTGCACAGCCAAAAGCAACTTCCCTGGAAGGAGCTCGGTGCGAAAATGTTAAACTCTGCATTGCTTTTTAAATAGGTAGGAGTTGTTGCTTTACTGTTCTTGTTCAAAGGTTTGTTTACACCATACTTTTACCTGTAAGGTGGGATGATTGTAACCCCTAAATAGCATATATCAACTTTAACTAGCCTAGGAAATTTTTCTAGGTATGGTAAAATCCTGAGATTCAACGGAAAATATGTATTAATGACCAAAAAAGAAAATTATATTTACGTTCCTCTCTCAGTGAAGTCGTAATTTTTATAAATCATTTATTAAAATCTTGTCAAGGGATTGCACTTGCCCTGTGTATGGAGCACGTGCATCCCATGGCTGATGTGTCATATATTTCCACATGAAGTGGCACATGGGGTAAGTGTGATTTGCCCAGAAATTCAACATTACATTGCTTTTTAAGATACCAAATTATGTTACACCATTCTTGAGAAATTGGCTTTTATCTAAGGTAATGGAAGTAGTTTTTTTGCATCTTCTTGTTAATTAGGTATTACACTAAGGAATTTAGTCATCGATCGATGGTGACAGTATTCCAATTTCATAAATTAATTTACAAGCATATTACAAATAGCTAATGTGTATATAAGCTGAATAAATAGTAGGAAAAATAGCATAGAATTTGTATATGACAATATACCTGAATGTAAACTAGGTTGAAAGAAACAAAAAATTCATTCTATAATGTAGCTTGCATTATCAGTATAAAGAAACAAAATGAAGAAAAACTCATGGTCTTCCAACAATTGAGCCTTCAATATTGATTAATTTTTAACTCAGGTTTTAACCCGAGAAAGATAGGGAAAATGTTAACTTATCCTCCACAGCCAACCAAAGGATTAGGCAATATTTTTACAGCGTCTTCCCTTGGTATTTCGCTTGAATTCTTAATCTGTGGATAGGTGATACTTATTTCAGTCCCACAACATGTTCTCAGAAAGCAAACCACGGGATAACCTGATTCATTGTTCTCCAGAATTCTCCCTATATAGTGAGCAACTGACTTTTTACCACTGAATATAGCCAGAAACCAATCTCCACTACTATCCTGTATTTTCTGGAGGGCACCAACTATCCCAAATGTATTTTTCTCTGAACTCTAGGGATGTGGAACGAGAATTCAAGGGAAAAATATTGTTGGCCCGTGTTCCATTACAATGTGTGGAATATGTTGTACGACCACCACGTGCTTCAAGAACGGAAATACCATCTTACATGAGGGAGGTAACATTTACCCCACCTCACCTTACTAGTTATTGTCCAATAAATTAACCCATGAAAGCATACTTGAATAAATGTACACATTAATGTAATTTACCTGTGAAAATTGTCACCCTAAATTTCTAGTTTAAGAACTAGCTTGTAACTTAAAAAGAAGGGAGTTAAGATACTTTGCATGACCTTGATATTCCAGGGGTTACATGAATTTGCAGTGAATGGCATGGTTTGAAGGCATTCTCATGACCCCAATGTTGCTGTAATAAAGCCATAATAGTATGAACTGAATTTCACCAAGAATCTTCTTGCCCGATTTGGTTTCTAGCGGCCATGTAGTTTTTGAGTAATTTATTTACAAACACGTTTCAATTTTTATTTGATGACATAGATACCATTTCTAAAATACTGTGTCATAAATATTAGCAGCAGTCCTTAGTTGTTGATTTTGAAGTAGGTGAGTTGTTATATCAGCGTTACTCTGTTTGCAGAGTGTTGCAGGAGAGGGGGCAGTTGATGACAATTTTAAGTCTTCTCCTGATACAAAGGACTGCGTTCAAGATGCAGTTGTAGGCACTGCACTGGTAGCATGCTCAGTCCAACCTGCTGAAATATTCATTCCTGTGCCAGACATCCAACGGCCCACAGCCAATATGTTGGTAAGTTTTATTCTCATATACAGTGAAACCTGTGTTGTAAGATTCATTATTTTAGCTTTTTTTATATTAATGCATCGTGTGTATGATGAAAATAGGTTTGCCTAGCATATGTATATGCATTTCTATGGGAGTCTTCTTTAACATTTGGATCATAAGTTGTATGATAGGAGGTAAATTGCCTATCCGTTTACTCATAATTCAATCTTAGTTGCGCAACGCGGCTAATGGGATGAAATAAATGTTGCACGTCCCATGTAGTAAGTCTATAGTGAATTCTCTCAATTCTACTTACAAGCCAGTAGTCTTGGCTGTTACACAGCTATTTGTTTAACCAATATCCCTTCATAAAGTCAGTAAGGGAACTTGCCTTAATATAAGCATGGAAGAGCAAAGGAGAATACAGTTACCGATATACATAAATATATATACTTCTCATGCAAGTAATTATCTCCAAGTTTATTACAGCTAGGATTTTCAACCACTTTGCAATATCAGCTTAACCTTTAAGGGACAGCTTTAAATCCCAGATGTATCACAGCATGGCAGGGCATTTAAATGGCCTTGCTTTAACATATAAGCAGCTCTCCAGTCAACTCTTGAGCGATAAAACTCATTATATGCCGATTTTATACAAAGTGTGTCTCATTGATCCCAAAAAGGACTGGAGCATAGGTGGATCTAGGGGGGGACATGCCATCCTTGATAAATGGTGAGGGCCTAAAATGTGGTAACGTTAGCATTGGTGCAGTAGCCGTAGGAATCTGCATTGTGATCTGCACAGTTGCCTGGTTAACCATGGTCGATTTGCAGTATAGGGGAATTTTTTCTCATTGCAATTCATGTGTATTCCTTTGTAATTGTAACTGAAACACGAATAGGAAACTGTTTCAGTGAACATGCCCTGATTTCCTCATTTGAAAGAGAAAAAATTAACATAAGTGTACCTAAGTGTTAACTGTGCATTAAGATTCACTGTAGAAGACAATTTTATGTTAGATTTGGTGAAATTCTGTTCATCAACAACTCAAAGTCTATGAACAAGTAATAGGAAGTTTATTCTGTGACGAATATCAGGAGGGAATGCAACTCTCTTCTCTCATTTCCATGCTGCAGAAGTTTCTGTGAACCATTTATAATATATTGTGACGGTACGACTAGCACCGTCGTTTTTTTTCAATGATTTCATCGCGGCCAAATCCAGGTGTGAGCCACCGCTCATTTAAATTTAGCGGGCACAGCACTGTTAGAGCGGCGTCCCCATCAAGTACAAGGGTTTTTCGAGTGTCATTTTTTGTGTTATGTCACGTGAACGCCACTATATAACGGGTGTTCACGAGGAGACGGAAGGACATTTGTGTTTGGAAGTGCGCGGAAGCAGAGAGACCTTCCGAGCCGAGATAAGGCCAGCGCACAAGGAACGAGAGTCAACGGGAGATAAGGAGTCAGTCGGAGTTCACGACTCAACGTGGGAACCGCCCGCCGTGCTTCGAAGCCGCAGGCGGAGAGTAGCCTGTTGGGCTCAACCAGCCGAGACGGTGATTCGACAGAGAACCACACCATTGACGCGGTAAAATACTCAGACCCATCTCCCCGGATAGTGTATTATCCACTCTCCCTGCTCGATTCAACATAATTCCTCAAGAAGAGACCCCGAGTGCTGTTCACTCGAAATTAGTGATTTGTGGAACGATATCACGCAACCCTTTGCCAAGCTTTTTCAACATTCAAAGAGAAAAGTTGTATCACTAATCTCCCGTCCACGAGGTTTGCATATTCAAAGCGATAGTGCTGGACATTTCGCAGAACTGGACGAGGAGCCTGTACATTCTTTGGCATTTGTAAATTCATCATTCATCCATTCATCCTATTATTTTTTGTATTAGAATTAAGTAATTTTGGTGGGGTAGTGTTCTTCGTCTTTTGATTCATTTATTTTTCATTTATGTTTCATCACAAAAGCAAATCATTCATCCCTCATTAGAACTAGGAAAGGGTATTTCTCTGATTTTTTGCTTTCTTGTACGGTCAATTTTTGCAAATAAATGTGTAAACCCGATCATTTTGTAAGAGGTCGTTTCTATCTTGTGCTGTGCTCTGCACTGAGGTCAATCCATCCCCAGTATTTAGATACCTTTATCGCGAACGCGCGCCGCAGAACTTCCACGATATTATTGTATAGACCCGTGATCTATCACAATATCTTATATGACAACATCAGTTAAGTTTGTACGCATTGGAATGGGGTCCCTTTTACGTTGTCACTTCGCCAATAATGCTGTATATACTCCTGTCACTGCGAGCATCCAAGCCTAATTCTAATTCTCAGAGTAAGGATATCAGTAGAAGAGGGGAAGCTGGCAACCGCTCTGGTAGACACATGTGCCATTCATATCAATCAAGTGAGTTTGGGGAATGTCCTCACCAATGAGCCCCAAAGGAATAGTACTGAAAGTATAGAAAAATAGCACCAATAGCACTGAAAATACTCTTATCTCTGCTCTCATTCATACCTCGTTCTCAATCTTAGAGAGGAGGACCATAATAAGATTAGAATAGGGGAATCTGGCAATCACTCCCGTTAAAACATATGCCAATCATTTGCATCAAGTAAGTTACTGTGAGAGAATATTTATTCACCAACGAGCCCTATAGGAAAAATTAAGCAACTCCCCTAAGAAATAATGTACTATAAAACTGTATTTAGTGGTTATGTGTAGTTACATACTCACTTTAATTCAAATATTTGCATTCATTGCCTAATATCATTATTTTATGGCTTGAAGAAGCATATAAAATGTAAATGTTGTGAATTACATGGCAAATGGTGTATCAAAACTGAGGGTTTGTTAGGTCCCCTAGTGATAGAACATCAAACAATTGGCAGATATGAGTGAAGGGTTAAAATTTATTTATACTCTGTGTTTTTCAACAACAAATACATCCATCCATATCTGATTATAACAATTAAAATAAGAGTGTGACTGTAGTACTGTAAAAATTGGGTAATGGAGAAAAATTAAAATGCATTTTTTCTAGATTATTTGTAAAGACGTGATAAATAATACATAAAATAGATATAAGGGCTTACTGGAAATTTCGAAATGAGGAGGGAAGGGGAATTTTTATGGGTAAGGACAGGGAACTCCAGAGATTACAACCAGAGATAAGTAAAGGTTAAGATTGCAGGCTGTGAAATATTTCGTGACTTTTAATCACTTTTAGGGCTTGATAAAACAACAGTATTAGGGATACCCTGCTCTCCTTTTTCGGTCTTAAATATTCAAATATACCTTGAATGTCGGAGGATGTCATTTTGACACCCAGTATATTTTATGATTTCTTCGTTCGGTTTAGGTGTTTCATGGGATGCAGTTTGATTATTACTAGCCAAATTAGTATTTTAAAATAATATATTACCTTCACGATTGTTTATGTTTTACATAATTTCAATAAATAACAGCTGTTATCATATTTTCGAAAATTTATTGGATCGTAAGATAAGTATATTCCGCTTTATTTGCCAATGATTTTCCTTGAAACCAGCCAAATTTTACCGCGATGACACTTATTTGCCGTGAAACATAAGTGTAGTGACGGGTGCAACAATGCACTTCACTTCTTCCGTGCCTCTGTGTTCGGCTGCCTGGCGCGGAATTTGACAAACTGGCTCGCTGGCGTGTCACGACCAGTCAAGACATGCTTCTTGACTTGCATCAGCAGTTTGGTCTTGATAATGGCACTGTATAGACGTGTTACGTCAGAGAAAATTATTGCAATACTAAATGATATTCTTGTCTTAGATGCCATGAATTGCATGTATGGACATCTAGTTTTGTTTGGAAACAGCAGTTCGTCAATGGTTGTGTGTGGTCCAGACTATGGTAAGGGCATTTTAGTACTTCAGTTACGAAGGAAAAACATCTTAGCATGTACACAAGGCTATCGGACTGACACATGACTATCTTGAGGTTGTGTGCCGACGTGGAAGGGGTGCTCGCCAGGCTTCAAAGCGACGACACCTTCTCGTTCAAGATCCTACCTGAGAAGGAGATGGCCATTCTGTGGAACCATAGCCTGGGCCACACATAACCTTTGACGAACAGCTGTTTCCAAACAAAGCTAGATGTCCATTCACGCATTTCATGGCATCACAGCCTCATAAATATGGGCAAAAATACTGGCTTGTAGCGGAAAAGGATAGTAATTATCTGATTAACGGATTTCATTACCTTGGCAAGGACGACTCTCGTCAAGCTGGGAATCGCTTTACAGATCATGCTGTATTGCTTGTCCAAAGGCAGAGATATTACTAATGGTCAATTTCTCATCACTTGGCTTGGTTTTGCTTGAAAGAAAGGGTACAAACCTTTTGGGTGCCATAAAGAAGAGAAAGAAAGATATCTCTGCTGGAAAAAAAGCCCTTGTATTTAAATAATAATAATATTTTCGTACATCTTCTTATTCTGCATATACTCAAAGAATACTTCTTGAAACAGCTCATCACCATTGCCCAAGTTCATGGGAAACTAACTCGACATGGTGAGGATGTAATCATGCTCTCCAATTACTCAGTAGTGTACAACAAGGTACCCTTTCTTATGGCCACAAAAGTAAAGAACCTTTTGCCTCTGAACATCATATATATTCCTTTCAGACATGAGTTCAAGCATAAAATGAAACTTCTTCGTGTAATTTAAGCTACTGCAGCCTTAAAAAGTTCTTCGATGTGTATTCATATCACAGGGCTAGTAGATTGTTTCCTTATGTTGCTGCATGCATGCATGCATTGTATTTGACTTATATTTTACTAAGTAAAAAAAGGACCTATAAATCATATCTGATAATGGTATAGATTTAAATCGAGTGTAATATTAATATAATTGATAGTAGTACTGACACTTGGTGGAAATCCTTTATTGTGGGAGTTGAAGAAATAAAATCTTGGCTTTTTCTTTTAAGTGATTTATTGTGATGATGAACTTGCAAGCATGCTCTCACAACAACTTTTACAACATAGTTGCTTATTAGTTTGATTTTAACGTAGTGAATCTATTGCCAAGTATCCCAAGAAAGTACATAGCACTTTTAGTGGAAATCACCCTAACCGAGTCAGATACACTGCATCCAGTGATAAGTGAAGTTTGTTAACTCATGAATTTGTGCACAAATCAACACAGTTTTTTTCTTCATTGGCAGGCATTACAAACAGTTAGATAGCCTAGCTATGGGATCACCTTTTTCCCCTGTCCTAGCCAAAATTTATATGGATAATTTTGATATACTTAAGTTCTCTATTATAGTTCCCTACTTCAAAAAGCATAAAATAATATCGATATGTAGTCAATGTGTACTGTGATTGACAGGGGTATGTCATGAAATTTAACCTTTTCGCGCCGAGCTCCTTTACAGGAAGTTGCTTGTGGCTATATGAAGGGTTTGAGAATTTCTTTTTTGCCCCATACGGAGTTTTTTTCTCGGCTTGGGACTGTCCAGGTAGTCGCTTCCTCCCCTTAATGACCTTTCCTAGCGGAGTGCCGGACCCTTTCCTCGGGAACTGGGCAAATATAATCCTCGACCCTTTTCCCCAAAGGTAACCCATCCCAGCGTACTTTTGCGGTCAGTTTATTGTTGCCAGTGCAATTTTAATTTTTTTAATTGTTACTGTTGCATTAAATGTCAGTTTATACATGTATTCCTTTCATTTTGCTATGCCTGTAGAACTTTTAAACGAAGTTCTACGGTTATTTTTAGGTTTTTCAGCTAAACGGCACTATATCGTAGCCAAATGAGCTTTCCCGAGAGGAGTGAGGTTATCGTCTTCCACGTACATATTTGAGTAGGAGAATACTTACACCAATATACTCTTGGATGTTCCACTTGGAGGATAATAAGTTTTTCAAAGAAAACATTAACGCTCTAATGTATCCCGAAATAAGCCCGTGAGGGGCACAGGGCAGACCACCTGGATCCTGACCAGAGAACCAAGATATGAGAGTAATTACCTGGGTAGAGAAGTTTTTATTCTTGCAATGGTATGGAATGCTTCTCACAGCATGTGTCTACGTAAAACATTCCTTATCATACATTATCGTACATTAAATTTACGAATTTTTAGGATATGCATTAATAAGTATTTATAGCGAAATTCGTTTATAATACCTTTGTATTCAAAGGTTGGTAAGAGGTTATTAAAGTAAGCCGCTGTAAGTTTGGCTCACGACAAAGAACTAAGAGAATCATATTTTATTACATTACGGGGGCTTTTTTTTCATGGAAGTTAAATCGGATGTTCTATCGAATTTCACCGCAAATGTACTCTTAGAATGTAGCTAACAGAGTAACTTAAATTTTAGATGTACATCATTAAAATATCGCTCCTATAAACTTGATAGTAAGATAAAAAGATAACAACTAAACATCTAACCTTAGCGTCTTCAAAAAACGTTCTAGGTTATGATCAACTCCGTTAATATGAACGCTAGAATTCCGTTTAAAATTTGGAACCAATCAGCAGAACATACAGAATGTAATTCCTCGCATTGATTTTCAATAAATACAACATTTATATGTTTAGTTATTCCACCATATAAACAAATAAGTGACCATGAGCACCTTCCTTGAGTGGGTCACTAAGTGCCGGAATGGGCCGAGGTGTTCCCCACACGGACAATAGGAAACGGTCGGACCTCTCTTGCCGAGGGACCCACTTGGCATTCTTGACCGAGAAATCGTAAAAAAACGGCCTTTGCCCTTTTGCTTCGAAAAATTCAAGCCATGAAATCATGCCCTGCGTAGGGAAGAGGTTAATGCGATTTCTTAGAGTGCTCAATTCACAGGATAAATACGTGTATGAATAAATAAATACAATTTTTGGTACAGAAGTCGAGGAGGAAGGCATACAATGGAATGTAATGGGTGTAGACCGCAGACTCAATTGGAATACGTTTCCACTGCTGTTTATGATTTTTTTATCGTTCTGAAAGGTGGAAATCAGATTTCTTTACATTTGCTGTCATCCATAGATTATTCATATTTTATCATAAATATTATTGATTTACTTCTTGTTCACATGGAAAATATAAGCTAATATGCGAGTTTATATGGTTTAAGAATTAGTTGTGCGTAATCACCTGCTAAGTTAGTTTTAATTCCCTGTCCATTCATATTTTTTCCTACTTTCAGCCTACTTCTATGGAAAATGGAGAGCTGATTCAGAATCAGACAATGGCCATGGAGTCTATGACGGAGGCAGTAGGTGAGTGCTCATAAGTGCTTGAAAATAACTTTTCGCATAAAAGACTTGTAACGAATTCTGACCAGGCAAATGTTCCAATACTGGATCTCAGAATTCAATCAAATTTTGTGATCCCAGAATTCAATCAAATTTTGTGATCCCAGAATAGGGTAGTTTCCTTCATCAAAGAAAACAAAAGGCAATAATTGCGATTCGTTATCCACCATTAGTGTATTCATAATATACAAATTATTTCGTTTTATAAATGCCGGTTTAGACGAATGGCAATGGTCCATTTTTATCCTCATTTGAAAAGGGCCGGATTGGCGCCCATGCGATGCCACTCCACGTGACGTCACAGGGACCTAGTTTCTATAGGAGAAGATAGGAGTTATACATCGTCTGAGGTTACCAATGCATGCATGAGTCACAGATCTCAGGAAAACATGTCTTAATAATCACTTATTAAAACTGGCTAAGGTCGGAAAGTTTTCCTCGTTTGATAAGGTATTAATAATCCTTATTTAAGCCAAGCGCTACCAGGCGGCAGGGCACTAGGCTACACGCTGGCAGCCTGCGACGTATCAGCGCTAAGCCTCGTCTCAAGGTCACCTCACCGGGCGGAGGGGGAACCAGAAATACGACGTACGGAGAGATTTCCCATCATTCCTACTTACGCGTCGCGTTTTCGCGCGCTTGTAAATTTTCACTTTTCATTTAATCGCGAAAAATAGATATTGTCATTTAAAAATCTAAAAGCGTGAAATACGTACTCCAGGAGTAATAATCTTTCGATTTAGGCAATAAAAAAATTATAGGAAACCACCCTATTTGATCAAATTTTGTGATGAAATTTGTCGTAATTTCATTTTACTTTTTATTTTACAGAAGCCTGTTGTTCCATAAATTTGAAGAAATTTTTATTTTTATGAGTGGGTCGAAACTGTGGCCGCTCTGGGTGACAACTGGGCACTTTAAGCACGGGGCTAATGCTAACCCTTTGCAGAGTGTCTCTTATTTATTAATATGTTTGACCCTGAAATGTTTAACTGGATTTGTAGTTTAAAATATTGGTTGTACATGTTACCCCATATGGGGGCTGATTCGGGGACAACTCACAATGGACTGCAAAAAAAAATTTGGTTAAATTCTTAGATCAGCTTTTTGGACACTCCACTTGTGAAGGATGTAGCATGTGAATGTTTCATCCTGCTATACTTTCTTTAGTTTATGTTGACGGTTCTGCTGGATAATTTAATCAGGTCGGTAAATTTCTAGTAAAATTTTCTTCGTGTTTCAGTGAAATATATTAATATTTCACTGAAATATTGCTATGTAGAAAAATTCATAGCCTTCTATTTCTTGATAGTCATGGTAGCGATAGATAAAGTTAACATGGAACTTGTTAAAATGAGGACAAAAGGTTTGGTTCAGTTTTGAAATAATAGAAAAAATTTAATTTGATACATAACGCTTCCAATTCACTCTGTTGTGCTCATGGAAGCAGTGCTTTATTAGGTCAATTACATATTCATGGAAGAAGTGAGATATGGAAAAATACTGATTTGGCTAAAAATAGGCAAAACACAATTTCAATGCCTTGTGTGCCGAAGTTCTGGTTCTGGAGATAAAGGACAGTAAGTGACCAGTCCATGCTTACTTATTCTTGTTAGCTAAGATTTCAAGGCTATAGTTTCATCCAAATTTTTCATGGTTGTACAATGATGTACAGGGCATCACCCACATTGAGGGTGGTTATGAGAGGTTTGAATAATTTGGATGTAGTTTTACAAATAACTTCATGGTATATTTTTTAATATGGATGCTCTACTGCCATTTTGCGTGAAATGGTGCACTGGGGTGTTTTTTGGAGTAGATGTTTGAGGTTATTATGTAATGCCTTACTTAATTTCTCTGAGCTGCAGTGCCACTCAATTTGTGAAGAAATGTTTTGACCCCAGTATAATAAGTAAATTGCAACATTGTTTGTGTGTATGGCATTGAAACGAAAGATCGTTTGAAGTTGCAACTTTGATATCTGTCTTATGGTTGTTATAAATTTGGTCAACGAATGATATATTACATGTATAAATTTACTCATTTTAAATGTGAAATACTTTTCTAGATCACCCTACTTCTGAAAGAGCCTCAGCTATGTTTACTCTCCTTGAACAAAAAACTAGAGCATCAAATTCGAGGAAAGGAAGGAAGGTGATGGATGAAGACATTGAAAGCTGTGGTACCCTGGTTGCTGATAAAATAACTTCGTGCTCAATTCCTGGTGATGGACAGTTTCATTCGAAATCTAGGCATGTGTCTAAAATCAGAGGAAATAGAGAAACAATGACTGTTGCTGGACAAACAAATGGTTGTGATAATCGAGACACCATAGAGTTTTTCAGGGTCACTGACAGTAGAAAGAGTGGCCATGAGGCAGCCATGCGAGAAAACAAAGAGATGAGTACTAGCATGATCAAAAATCCTCGGAAGCTTGCCAAATCAAAGGACAATTCTTTTCGTTGCTTCAACTGTGGAGATGCATTCAATGCCAAGAATGATCTTATCGAACACCTCAAAATTCATTTTGGTTCTGGCATTTTGGATATTGATGCTAATTTGACAATCAGAAAAGATTTGGCCCTCAAACCTCTTGTTTCAAGAGGAGAAACTAATAGTTCTTATCAGTCCACCTCCTCCAAGAGTTTAAATAAGCTGATATGTAAAAGACAAGGGATGAGACAAAACGGAAATGGGGTTTTTAAGGCAAACTTTGGAGGAACCAGGGAGAAAAATGTGAGGGAAGTGAGGAAAAGCTTCACTGCAGATGGGGCATCATGCAGAGATAGTCCACACAGTGCAAAGAAACATTATTCCTGCAATGAATGTGAACAGCCATTCTCTAATAAGAGTTGCCATCTCCGTAACAATTGTATTCATGCGAAGGAGAAACCTCATTCCTGCGGTGAATGTGAAAAGTCTTTCTCTCGAAAGAGTCACCTTATAGATCACATTCGGACACATACTAAGGAGAAACCTTACAGCTGTGGTGAATGTGAAAAGTCTTTTTCTCTTGGGAGCAGCCTTGTCTGTCACATGAGGATGCATACAAAGGAGAAACCTTATTCCTGCGGTGAATGTGAAAAGTCTTTCTCTCAAAAGGGTCACCTTGTTCAACACGTTCGGACTCATACGAAGGAGAAGCCTTATTCATGCAGTGAATGTGAAAAGTCTTTCTCTCAAAAGAGTATCCTTGTCCGTCACGTTCGGACCCATACAAAGGAGAAACCGTATTCTTGCGGTGAATGTGAAAAGTCTTTCTCTGTCAGGAGCAACCTTGTCTGTCACATGAGGATTCATACAAAGGAGAAACCGTATTCCTGCGGTGAATGTGTAAAGTCTTTCTCTCTAAAGAGTCACCTAATTTATCACATTCAGACTCATACAAAGGAGAAACCTTATTTCTGCAGTGAATGTGAAAAGTCTTTCTCTCAAAAGAGTATCCTTGTCCGTCACGTTCGGACTCATACGAAGGAGAAACCTTACTCCTGCGGAGAATGTGAAAAGTCTTTTTCTCATAAGGGTCACCTAATCTATCACATTCGGACTCATACGAAGGAGAAACCTTATTCCTGCTGTGAATGTGAAAAGTCTTTCTCTCAAAAGAGTATCCTTGTCCGTCACGTTCGGACTCATACAAAGGAGAAACCTTATTCCTGCAGAGAATGTGAAAAGTCTTTCTCTCAAAAGAGTGACCTTGTCCGTCACATTCTGACTCATACGAAGGAGAAACCTTACTCTTGCCGTTAATTATAAATGTCTTTCTCTAAATAGATTCATTTTTTCGCTCATTTAAAAACAGTGATTGGTCTAAGTAGTCTAATTAGTGTTCACTAGCCGCTAAGGTAAAAATTTCTTACTGTTATGATAACTGCATTGTTGAAATGAACGAAATGCCTCGTAATAATTGAATAATGCAATATTATTCAACTAAGTCTGTGACCTAATTTCTAAATGTTTTTGTAAATGTACTCTACTTTATTCTTAAGGATAAATAAATTATTCTTTTATCTTTAAATGCTGTTCTTAACCCTTTCGCGCCGGACCTTCGTTGAAGGAAATTCTTCCTCAATACGAGTCTCTTGAAAGTTTTCCTTACTCCTCTGTACGAAGCCTTTCCGCATCGACTAAAGGCAGTGGGTCCCTCCCGAAACATTTTTGGACCCAACTCGGTGGGGCGCCGATCCTTTTCCTCGGCCTCTGTCCCGGACCCCAGAGGGATTATAAGCCCCTTCCAAGCACAAGTCCGCGGTCAACTAGCTAAAATATTAACGCAGAATATATGCAAATACTTGTTGTTCGTATCGATTTTTTTCAATTCAAAATGAATTTCGTGTTATTTTCTGAGCGTGCAGAAATTTTAAACGAAGTTCTAACGTTTATATAGACGGATTTAGTATATTTAGTAGTTGTTTTATAACTCTGTTGATATTAACGTTAGAATTTCGTTTGAAATTTCCATGTGGTCAGCAAAAAAAGATAATTTCATTTCTAGCATTGGATTTCAAAAGTAAGTAACAAATATTTATTTGGAAAACACACTGCAAATAACAGTAGTTGACCGCGTGGAGCGGATATGAGAGGGTCGACCTGAGCGGCCGAAGAAGGGGCTGGGCTCGCGCTAAGGCGTATCACAAGGGGCGACCGCGTCCGTGGGTCTATTGTGTCCGCCACGGTCCCTTTTTTCAACCTGTGCCGCACAGGCGCGGCATTCGTTGGTTAGGGTAAGAACATTCTGAACGCACTGGTGTGGCATTCGTAGTTGAAGAAAAAAAATCCTCGCCGCACAGGTGCGGGATTCGGCGCGAAAGGGTTAAATGGTAAAAAAGTGTTTAAATTAAAATGTAAGCCATACATTTCAACGCTTTTGATAATAGTTTGAGGCACTTAGGGCAGTATTTTAAGACGTTCCTAGTGGAACGACTCTTCCTGTACGACTCGTTACTAGGGGGAAGTCCACCTCTAAGCGTTTTTGAAACGTACCTCTCCGTTTGTAGGACCAACTCTATCGACAAGCATACCGATTGTCTCCCTACTATTTTGAGCATGGCTCAGGCCATGCTACTAAATTGTAGGAACGGTTCCCAGGTCTAATATGGCGGAATGCGTTGATCACCTCCGGATTTTGGCATTTTTTTATAGACACATGTTGCAATGTGCGATCAAAATCTGTAGTTAAGATGTCGCTTTTTTAACCTCACGATATTTATTTAATCATCATACATGCCTGTTATAAGAAAACGTATAAAAAGAACGAAAAAAGTGAAGTCCGTAATAGCAATGAAGTGAACAACCATTGCAATAACATAGATGCAGAATTTGCTAGGTATGTGATGGAAGAGCCGTGTATTTATGTTGGAAGAATGCACCTTAGGGATAGGCAGAATTGCATATTGTATTATTCAGGGGCGGAATTCCTCCAGAGTTATCGCTTCTCTAAGAGAACAGTCACAGACGTTTTATTAGCCTGTGTGAGGAGTGAGAGTTCAAGCAACCGTGCTCAAGTAAAAATTTCTCACTTGAAACCGAGCTGATTCTTGGCTGAAACTCCCCTGAATGTGTTAAAACTGCCTTGAAACAACCTTGTAGCTGCACTGCACTGCCTTGTCCTCAACAAGAAAAAGAGCACTCAACTGAAACTCTGATACCATTCTCCCGTGCAAGTCTATGCATTTGAACTGCTTCTCCCTTGCTGCATGTGTGCCCCACTGGACAATAGGCTCACCCAGGTAAAAATATTTGCTCTGTAACTAATCTGGATCTGGTCTGTAACTGGTCTGAAAGGCTAAATTTATCTGTAACTGGTCTGTAACAGAACTAGGCTGGTCTGGATTTCAGAGAGGCAAAGGAAAATGGTCTGCAACTAGACTGGAATTCTTGTCTGTAACTGTGCTGTAAGATTAGATGGTGTGTAACTGATCTGAATCAATTGCCTGTAGCTGCACTGGAATTTTCGATTGTCTGCAACTAGTCTGGATCAATTCTGTAACTCAGCTGAAATATTCCATGGGTTTCAACTGGTCCGGAACTCTACTGAAATGGGTACCAACTGGTCTGGAGCTATTCTGAAAAATCAAAGGGGGGCAACTGGTCTGGATAAGATATGAGCTCTGATATTTTATTCAGTGATCTTTAACCGTTCTTAAATTTATTTCTAACTGTTCAATCACTAGAATATATTTTAGGCATGGACAATTAGTGGAATTTGGAATCCTAGTCAATGTAATAATACTGATAATGCGTATGTACTCTACATAGATGTTTATTAGGCGCGAGGCAAGCGAACACTGCTGTAGACCACACTGGTTTGGACTGGCGGACAATGACAAATGACATGCGATATACATATGTTACAGTCTATGGAGTGGTAAATTTTTATGCACATTACTTTTTTCAAGAAGAGATAAAATTTATACATGTGTAACTGATTAAATCAAGCTTAACTCTGTGAAAACTCTCCATATTGGAAATAATGGAGTGAAACTTTGTCAGGTTCACTATTATATTAATATTAAGTTACGATGAAGAAGTTAATATAATAGAGAACCTGAGAAAGTTTTACTCCTTTATTTCCTTCATACATGTTATCTCATATATAAATTGCACATAGGTTCAAGGGTACCCACTGCACATAACCATACAACATGGGGAGTTGCTTTCTTTTGACGGCATTACAAAGGGGGACAAAATAAATTTAGACTGATATCAAAAGTAGGTTCAAAGATTTTCGCTGCGTTGATAAGATGATATTTGCATTCCCTTCGGGTTTTCACCGCGTCCGTTGGGTTTTCGCGATAACAGTTTCTCTGACATTGCAGTCAGCGTCTTCAGGTCGAAGGTCTGACACTGTTGGAAACTGTTGTCGCCAAAACCCACAAACGCGGTGAAAACCCGAAGAGAATGCTGAGATCACCTGATAACAAAAGTATTTTACATAAAAGAATCTAGCAGAGGTGGGTAGTAAAAAATGTACAGGAGGAAAAAATATATATTACATGAAATTATAACAGAAGAAATGAAGGTTGAAATATCAAATAGGACTCGGGCAAATAGTTAGCAATCAATGAAAGAATTTGCAATGATTTATTCGAATTTATTTACCCGTTCCACACAAAATGTTTTATTGCCAACTTCCACCATAACACATATATCAGCAATACGATTAATGGCAATACTTTTTACTTTTGATGTTACTAATACGTCATTAATGAAGATATTTTCTGGCAAGGTACTAGAAGTATAGATTTTGTCTTCTCTAACAATAGCTATGAATTCCCCTTCACAAATGCATTTGATGGGGCAACAACAAGATTTTAGTTTAATAGATGACTCAATGACACAAAACGAGCCATCATCTAACACAACAAAAGAGGAGTAATGCTTTCCTTTTATAGAATATATTTATGTGACATAATCCACTACATCCTTATAAAGTCTATCAAACACCCATAGTTTTCAAATATCACAGAAGGGCATTTCTTCTATTTTTTCTATAGCTTTTTACATGAATGCCGACACCGAAAAAACAGGTTTTAGAGCACCAACGACAAAATTTTTGGGGTCAATCTCTTCTGTGCAGATAATCTTGGCACTTAGATTTTCAGCATAACCTTTAGCACTGCAGTCATGTGGCAAGGAACCAACATGCATAGGAAATGACCGCAAAAGCAAAAACATATCTGCTATTTTCATAGCAACGTGAGTTTTCCCAGACACAAACTTTTTCAATTGTCCAAGAATAGGCTCCGATGGGAAACAACTTGAATGAAATAACCAATAATGGACCAAGTTTCCTCACATGATCGGCTAAATGCTAAATTGAGTGACATTTGCTGATATAAAGCGATCACCAAAAATTTTGCTAAAGCCTTTTACAAAATCTATCAATAAGGTTTAAGCCACACCAATGTCAGACACAGATAGAGAGTTTAATAAGAATATTGCATGAACAACTTTCAAATAATTCTGGAGCATTCTATTTGTTAGAACATCATGCAAAATTGGTATTGAAAAATAAAAAAACCGTTTTTATATCAGCTGTTTTGTAGTATGCTTAGTGTGGAGTGCATGGAGTGCTATGCATGGAGTGCAAGACAGGAAATTAGGGGGTTTGACAATAGCAAGTCTCATAGACACCAAATCAGTATGACCATGCAGTGAAAATGACTCAGATTTAAAATTTGGGCTAAACCAAAGCTTCATGAGAAGTTTTCCTCCAGTGCCACCAAAAACAGAGTGCATTACATCTATTCCACAACCATTTACATAGTCAGGCATGATTTTCGAGAGTAGGCTCACACCCTTAAACCCGAAAAATGCCTTCCCAGAATTCTCAGCCTCTTCTGCATGCCTTACTGAAGCACTTCGCCTCCACTTCCTCCACCTCCTTCTTCCACTTCATTCTGCCTCCTCCCTTTCCTTCTACTTCCTAAACTTCCTTCTGCCTTCTCCCCTCCCTTCTACTTCCTCCACTTCCTTCTACGTCTTCCACTTCCTTCAACCTCCTCCCCATCCTTCTCCCTCCTCCCGTTCCTTCCCCCTTTTCCCCTTCCTTCTACCTCCTCCCTTTCCTTCACACTCCGCGACTTCCTTCTATTTCCTTCATTTCCTTCTCCCTCCTCCCCTTATTTCTCTCGCCTCCACTTCCTTCTACCTCCTCCACTTCGTTCTACGTCCTCCACTTCGTTCTACCTCCTCCACTTCCTTCTACATCCTACAATTTCTTATACGTCCACCACTTCCTTCTTCCTCATGCACTTCCTTCTACCTCCTCAACTTCCTTCTAATTCCTCCCCTTCCTTCTCCTTCCTACATTTCTCCGACCTCCTCCCCTTCCTTATCCCTCCCCTCCTTCATACTCCATTCTCCACTTCCTTTTACCTCTTCCACTTCCTTCTACCTCCTCCCCTTCCTTTACCTCCTCCACTTTGTTCTACCTCCTCTACCTCCTTCAACCTGCTCAACTTCCTTATACCTCCTCCACTTCCTTCTACCTGCTCCACATCCTTCCAACTCCTCCATTTCCTTCTACCTCCTCCACTTCTTTCTACCACCTTCATATTATTCTACCTGCTCAATTTCCTTCTACCTCCTCATCTTCCTTCGACCTCCTCCACTTCCTTCTACCTCCTCTCCTTCCTTGCCCCTCCTTCACTTCATTCTCCCCCCTCCCCTTCCTTCTCCCTCCTCCACTTTCTTTTACCTCCTCCACTTCATTCACACTCTTCCACTTCCTTCTACCTCCTCCATCTCCTTCTACTTCCTCTATTTCCTTCTACCTCCTACCCTTCCTTCACCTCCTCCTTTTTCTTCTACCTCCGCCGCTTTGTTCTACCTCCTCCACCTCTTTATACCTCCTCCAATTCCTTTAACCTACTCTTATTCCTCCTTTCTCCTCCACTTCCTTCCCCTTCTCCACCAACTTTTCCCTTCTTCACTTTCTTCTACCTCCTCAACTTCCTTCTACCTCCTTCACTTCGTTCTGCCTTCTCTCCTTCCTTCTACCTCCTCCACATCCTTCTATGTCCTCCACTTCCTTCTTCCTCCTCCAATTTCTTTTAACTCCTCCTCCTTCTTCTACCTCCTCCCATTCCTTCACCCCCCTCCACTTCCTGCACATTCATCCTCCTCTTCCTTCTACCTCCTCCACTTCCTTCACCCTCTTCCTCTTCCTTCTCTTTCCTCCATTTCCTTATTCCTCCTCCCCTTCCTTCTGTGACATCCCCTTCCTTTCCCAACTTACCTTCCTACTCAATCCTACACTTCCAACTCTCTCCTCTACTTCCATCTACCTCCTCAACTTCCTTCGCCCTCCTCCACTTACTTCTACCTCCTTCACTTCCTTCTACCTTCTCCACTTCCTTCTACCCCCTCCACTTCCTTCTCCCTCCTCCACTTACTTCTACCTCCTCCACTTCATCCTACCTCCTCCACTTCCTTCAACGTCCTCCACACCCTTCTAACGCCTGCACTTCCTTCTATCTCCTCCACTTCCTTCTACTTCCGCCACTTTCTTCTACCTTCCCCAATTCCTTCTGCCTCCTCAACTTTCTTCTGCCTCCTCCACTTCCTTCCACTTCCACACTTTCTTCTACCTCCTAAACTTCCTGCTATGTCCTACACATCCTTCTACCTCCTCCACCTCCCTCTACCTCCTCCTTTTTCTTCTAACTCCTCCACTTCTTATTCCTCCTCCACTTCCTTTCTGCCACCTCCACTTCCGTGTATCTCCTCCACCTTTCTTCTCTCTCCTCCATCTCCTTCCACCTCATTCACTTAGTCCTACCTTGTCCACTACCTTCTACCTCCTCCACTTCCTTCTACCTTCTCCACTTCCTTCTGTGGCTTCAACTTCCTTCTACCGCCTACACTTTCTTTTACCTCCACAACTTATTATTGACTTCTTCCCTTCCTTCTCCGACCTCCCCTTTTTTTCCTCCTCCCCTTACTTCTCCATGTTCCCCTTCCTCCTCCCTCCTCCCCTTCCTTCTCTTTCTTCTTCTTTCTCCCTACTTCCCTTCCTACTCTATCCTCCACTTTCGTCTCTCTTCTCTACTTCCTCCTACATCGTCAACTTCCTCCAACCTCCTCCCCTTCCTTTCACCTCTTCCACTTCCTTCTACGTGCTCCACTACCTTCTACCTCCCAAATTTCCTTTTACCTCCTTCACTTCCATCTGCGTCCTCCCACTCCTTCTACCTCCTCCACTTCATTCTGCCTGCTCCACTTGCTTCTACCTCCTCCACTTCCTTCTACCACCACCACTTCTTTCTACCTCTTCACCTTCCTTTTACCTCTTCCCCTTCCTTCACCCTCCTTCACTACTTTATTCCTCCTTACCTTTCTTCCCCGACTTCCCCTTCTTCTCCCTAGTCCCCTTCCTTCTCTTTCCTCTATTTTCTTCTACCTCCTCCACTTTCTTCTCTCTCCTCCCCTTCCATCTCCCTCCCCTTCTTCCTCCTACCTTCTCCACTTCCGCCTACCTCCTCCACTTCCGCCTACCTCCTCCACTTCCTTCTACCTTCTCCACGTCCTACTGAGTCCTCCATTTCCTTCTACCTTTTCCACTTCCTTCTGCATCATCCCCTTTCTTCTCCCTCCTCCCCTTCCTTCTACCTCCTCCACTTACTTCTACCTCTTCCCCTTCCTTCTCCCTCCTCCCCTTCTTCTCCCTCCTCCCATTAATTCTCTTTCTTCCACTTCCTTCTACCTCCTTCACTTCCTTCTACCTCCTCCACTTCCTTCTATCTCCTTCGCATCCTTCTACCCCCTCCACTTCCTCGTGATCGGACGTGTCCGTAATCGCTCCGCGAGAAAGTGCTTTATTTGTGGTAAATCGGTGGTTTACCTGTGTGTTTTGCAGTTTATCTACCTTGTGAAGTGTTCTTGTTTATATTCGTGTTGAAAAATTCCAAATTGATTGATATTTGGAGTTTTTGTGCTGTTTTTTGTGTTTTACGAACTCCGACCAGCAGCACCAGCTGTAGGTCCACGCCTCGGTCAGGGGGTGGCATTTGCCCACTTCTCTGGCTTTGATTCCTATTGCTCATGCATTCCCTTTCCCCTGGTGCAATTCTCGGAGTTCCTCCTCATGATTTTTAGTGAAATATCAGTGTGTCTGTGTTCTTCAATTTCGGAGTGTATATGCCCAGTTTATATATTTCGTAAGGGAATATCGGTGTGTATCGCTGTCGATCAGGACTGTATTGGAAATTTCCTTTCCTTTTATATGACTTAATTCGTATTCTGTGCCTTGTTTTTCGATATTTTTAAGTTTTTTGGTTTTCAAGAGTGAGCACATGGTGAAGGACGTACGTGTGTCAATATTGAGCTAATATTGTCCCTAGTGCATATGTTTGGGGTTTGAAATACGCGTAGTATTATACTTATAAGTGTTTGATACATAAAAGTCCTCAAGAGCTGTTAATTTTTGTGTTTTTTCAACATTTTCGTATTCGTTTACGTTTAGTGGCGATCGTGTTTTTTTTATCATCAATCCCTTATAAGCCGTGTACCTCTTTGCCCGACTACTTTTCTGAACGTTTCCTCTCCCGATTAGGGCTAACCCGAGCGAACAGTGACATATTTTGACTGTGCTCTTGAATTTTGAAAAGTTAGGGAGTTTTTGCTCCTTCGTAGTGATTTCACAATCTCTTATAAGCCGTGTTTTTCTTAACGTGGCATCCTTGCTGATCCTTTTTTCTCCTGAACAGTGCAAACCAGAACGTTCTGCGTCGTTTTTTGGCTGTGTAATCGAATTTTTCATAGTTAAGGCAGTTGGTGCGTAAAGGTTGTTTCCATCTCCCGGCGATTGCTTTTAACTTTTATCTGTTATTTCGGTTTTCACTGGGAATTTCATCGGTGTTGGGGGCTGCGGCCCCAGGGGACCTGGGGATATGGCGTCCCCCCCTCGGTCCCCGAATCGGGGGCGTAGGCTCACTAGGGTGGGCTCATCGCCCTCTCTCCTGGCCATTATTGTCCGCACCGTTGGCGTCGCCTCCGTGACTCATCGCGAAGAAAGCGGTCGTAACCCTGCTATTAGCAGGCAAGGGGCATCTACTGTGTGCCCTCCCTCTCCTGTCAACTCCCAACAATCTTCCTCATGCAATACTACCAGCCTTAAGGGAAAGAAAAACCACTTCGACCCATCTTCCGTTTTTTATCTCATCGAACTCCCCATCTCCTCTCACCAAGTTGCCCATGTCTTCTCACCCTTCATCACCTACAATAACTAGCCAGGAGCGCCCTGCTACTACCGTCATCTCGTCCGCAAAACCGTCCACAGTGCTTAAGCACTGCAACCGCGCCCCTGAGGAAAGTTTGCTCCTCTCTTCTGGAGTACCCTCCGGCGGGGGCACGCGGCCGATCTCTCAAGATTCTGAAGTTTCTCTGCTGACTCCGGGTCAGACATATGCGAGAGCCGCATCGAGTGCGGCAAATAACAGCAATCACAGCCCGGAACCCCTAGATGAACCCCTCCCGGATAGGAATGCAGCTATTTTGTGTGAGGTCGTTGAGGGTTTCACACCTGACGATCATCTCCGGGCTCTCCTTCCGCTGGTAGGTGCAAGGGATATATTATACGCATCTAAAATTAGTCATCAGCGGATCTGCGTGTACCTGAAAGAGCCCTGGATGGCCGATAGGATAGCATGCTCCCCCCCGCTCTTATACAAGGACAAGCAAGTCTCCTACCGTAAATATGTTTCCGGGGCCCTGAGAGTGTTCCTGTCCAATGTACAGCCGGATATTCCTGCCCGAGTGCTGAATAATGTACTGTCCCGTTACGGGAAAGTTGTCGGGAGGATTAAATGCCTCAAGGCAGCGTGCCACGACCCTGAGTTTGCCCATGTTCAGGGGTTCCGTAGGATCGCGAACCTGGTGGTGGACAGTATTGAAAGCCTGCCTTTAAGTGTTCCTCTGGTCCATCTCGGGACTACGTATAACATATTTCTCAATCTGGAGGACATCACTTGTTCATCCTGTCACAACCAGGGGCACCATTTTTCAAAATGCCGAGAAAGTGTCGATCCTGTTCAGATGAGTGTGGCGGGGGGTGGCGAACCGCAGACAGTGCGGGAACCTCAGCTAGGGTCCACATCACCCCGGGGCCCAAGTACAGAGAATGCTGCTGACGACGTCGTACACACTGCGGTCGAGGACATGGAGCTCGGACCTTCTACTTCAACCCTCAAACGAATGCGTGATTCCCCGCCGCGTGAAACTGTTAAGAAACAATCTAAACGCGAGGCCGGGTCTACGATGGCCAGTGATGATGCTTACGACGACTCGGAGCTGACTTCCATCGCTTCCGACACGGAGAACGGTCGTGACCGGTCCCCCTCCCCATCTCTCTCACCATCCCGTGGCCTCACAGATAAACTTTTTACCCAAATCATGCGTGACTGCCGCGGCATACACGATCTGGACGCCTACCTTGAGAGGCTCGGTGTTGACCGTTTTGCGCTCGTGGCAAGGATTAGGAAGAACTTAGAGACGATGCCTAAGAGCAGTAAACGCAAGCGAGATAGGCATCGTTACGCCAAACTTCTGGAGCGCCTCAAAAAAGACAGTACGGAGCAGTGATGGCGGGTAATAATACGAGATCTAACGACTCTTATCTTCAGTTCACCGTTGCCCATGTCAATTCAGAATCTTTGAGATGCCATTGGGCGGACTTTGTCAACGTGTTTGACACTCGGCGGGACTCAATAATTGCCGTGTCAGAAACCCATCTCTCGAGTGCTTTCAGTGACTATACTTTCTTGTTACCAGGATATAAACTCATATGAAATGACCGACCGTATGGGCCCGGGGGCGGAGTGGCACTTTACGTGCGCGACGATTTTACAGCCAAGGTCATCGAGAGGTCGCATGCCTCGCGGACTGACCGTAAGGAATATCTCTTCGTAGAAGTGCGCGCAGGTGAAGTGAGTGTCTTGATTGGTGTTGCCTACTGTCCTCCTAAAATGAGGTCACCGCAAGATGTTATGGCGCGATTTTCTGTTAATGCTGCAGATACCCGCTACTCCTCCGCCATACTTGCAGGGGATTTTAATTTCCCCATCAACAAGTGTGACTGTACAGCTCGTGGGTTTGTGAAAGCGACGGAGGACATTGGGCTATATATAATCTCCCGGCGGCCTACTTTTCATACGCTCACCTCCCACAATACCCTCGACCTCATGGTTGTCCCTGATCCTCGATCAGTGACATCCAATGGCCAGTTTGCGGTGCCAGGGATATCGAGGCACGACTTAATTCATTGTACCCTCCGCGTTGAGGTTCCCGCCCCTCCCCAGAAAACGGTGAAGTTTCGCGCAATTAAGGAGATAAATCTCCAGGAGCTTCTCACTGACCCTCTCTTTGATGTCCTCGAATCCATCACGGAGGACCGGGATGTGAATGCCAACGCGGCTCTCCTTAGGGACGTCATTACCGCCGCGTTGGACAAGTATGCCCCCATAAAGACGAAAACAGTGAAGCGCTCTCCTGCACCATGGCTTAATGCTGACCTACGGCAGGCAATGAAATCCAGGGACGAGGCCTATAGACGGTTTACCAAGAACAAGTGCCCCTTCACCTGGGAGGCCTACAAACGGCTGAGGAACAGCACAAAGCAGCTCATCCGAAACGCCAAGGGGAGATACTTCAAACGACGGCTCCAAGAGGGGCCGAGTGGATTCTGGAGGGCTGTGCGGGAGCAGGGTGGGGGGAGGAAGGAGCATCTGGATGACCCTACTGTTCCCTGCGAGGCTCTCCTTGAGGCCTTTGCTTCGTCCCCGACGGACGATGTCGCCCTCCCTCCGCGGCCCCCCTTCCCTTCCTTCCCCTACCCGGAGTTTTCTTTTTCTGCCATCACCGTAAAGGATGTCGAAAGGGCCGTAGCCAAGATACAGTCGCGGACCCCCGGACCTGACGGGATCACACCAGCTATGATCCGCATCCAACTTCCCGCCCTCCGACGACCTTTGGCTCACCTGTTCAATGCCAGCATCCTCTGCTCCCAATATCCCGACGTATGGAAGGTGTCCCGTATTATCCCCCTCCCCAAAGTTAAGACGCCTACGGCACCTGGACACTACCGGCCGATTGCAGTCGGCAACTGCTTGGGGAAGGTCTTCGACATGATTATGCTGGAGCAGCTTACCAAGCACATCGGGGACAACGAGATGCTGAGTTCGGCGCAGTCGGCGTTCCGGCCTCACCATTCCACCCAGCTAGCCCTCGTCGGAGTCTTGGACCCCATCAGGGAGGCAATCGACCGGAGAAGACTCGCCCTCGCCGTGTCCATCGACCTGTCCAGAGCCTACGACTCCGTGCGCCACGACCTGCTGCTGGAGGTGATGAGAAGCATGCGGTTCGGGCGGGAAGCGGTGGCGTGGGTCGAGAGCTACCTGTCGGGGCGGCGAGCAGCCATCTCATCGCGGGATGGGACCTTTTCCTCCTGGCGGGTTTTCCCGACGGGAGTGCCTCAGGGGTCATGTCTTTCTCCGCTCCTGTTTAATCTTTTTATTGACGGCGTTTCTAGGTTACCTACGTACAGCAGGGTAATGCTGTACGCGGACGACATCCTGCTGCTACTCGACTCTAAAGGGGACGAACTGGACGAGTGCGTGAGATGCATGAATGTTGATGTAGCATGTGTGAGTGAATGGATTGCTAGTATGGGTATGTGTGTAAATGTGGATAAATGTTCCTCCATGATTGTTGGTAACAAGAGGCTACGCGAGAAGTACATCACTACGGCCACACCGTCCGTAATAGTCCAATCCCGTAGAATTCCATTTTCATCCTACATAAGGTACCTGGGGATCACTATCTCTGGCGATTTGTCGTGGGAGAGGCAAGTTTCCCAGGTTGTGTCTAGGGTGCACTGGGGCTTAAAGAGACTTAAGGGGATGCAGTTCAAGCCGGGAAACAGGGAAAGACTGGTGCTCATGAAGACCATGCTACAACCTATTCTGGACTACTGTCTTATCCCATGTAGTGATCTGACATCACGTGACGTTGACAGACTGCAGGTTGCTCAAAACGCATGCTTACGGTACGCGCTGCGGCCGGGAACCTGGGAGCACATGACACCGCTCTACCGCAAGGAGGGCCTCCTTAAAATAAGGGACAGAAAAAAGTATTTCATTGTGACTGCTGGCCAGAAGGTGTGGGCAAGGAAGCTCCCAAGATTCATTTACCTCAATCTTACACTTTTGGGAGGGACCCATGTTTTCAGCACGCGGTACGGACCTCAATCTTTCCTAATCCCGTTTCACCGTTCTGCCAGGATGGCAGGCTCCTTTGCAGCTACTTTTGCTAGAGAATTCAACACCCTTCCCATGCCCCTAAAAGAAACTTTTTCCAAAGGAAAACTTTTAAAACATTTTAAAAATTTTCAGGCAGACGCAATGTGTTTGAATAGTCAATCCTTATTTGTTGTCTCTTCAAATATGTATTGAACAGAATATCATCGTTTATTGTTCATCAGTTATTACTATAAAGCACAAATTAAATAATCATTACGAACTTTGATATGAAATTGTTAAATAATTTCTTGAATTAATTCTTCTCTTTTTATAACATTTTCAACTATAATAGGCTTTTCATTGTAAAATATATATTATTTATTCAGTTTCAATCGTACCCATAGCGTAACTAAAACCGCTTAAATTTCCAATTTCATGTATTCATTAAAAAAAACCATACTCTGTAAAAAAGCCCAGGCCCGGGGGAAGAGGGGGCCGGATTGTGGCCTCACCCGGACCAGGTTAAACACATAAAAAGTCTAAAGTCTAAAAGTCCTCCTACCTCCTCCCCTTACTTCCACCTCTTTCCCTTCCTTTTCCCTCCCCCTCTTCCTTCACCAACCTCCCCTCCTTCTACCTCCCCCCCTCACCCCTCTTTTCTCTACTTCCTTCTACCTCCTTCACTTACTTCTACCTCCATCACTTCCTTCTACCTTCTCCACTTCCATCTACCTTCTTCACTTCTTTCTACCTCCTCCACTTCCTTCTACCTCCTCCACTTCCTTCTACCTCCTCCACTTCCCTCTACGTCCTCCACTTGCTTCTACCTCCTTTACGTCCTACTAACTCTGCCACTTCCTCCTTCCTCCTCCACTTCCTTCTACGTCCAACACTTCTTTCTACCTCCTCTACTTCCTTCAACCTCCTCCTCTTCCTTCTTCCTTGCCTACTTTCTTCTACCTCCTCCACTTCCTTCGGCCTACTCAACTTCCTTCTGCCTCCTTCACTTCCTTCTATCTTCTCACTTTCTTCTACCTCCTCCACTTCCTGCTACGTACTACACTTCTTTCTACCTCGTCCACTTCCTCCTACCTTCTCCACTTCCTTCTACCTCCGAAACTTCCTTTTACCTCCTCCAGTTCCTTCTAGCATCTCCACTTCTTTCAACCTCCTCCACTTCCTTCTACCTCCTCCAATTCCTTCTACCACCACTACTTCCCTTTACCTCCTCTTCTTCCTTCAACCTCCTACACTTCCTTCTACTTCCACACTTTTTTCTACCTCTTCCACTTCCTGCTACGTCCTACACTTCCTTCTACCTCCTCCACTTCCTTCTACCTCCTCCACTTCCTTTTACTGCCTCCACTTCCTTCTCCCTCATCCACTTCCTGCTACCTTCCCCACTTCCTTTTCCCTCCTCCACTTCCTTCTACCTCCTCCACTTCCTTCTACCTCATCTACTTACTTCTACCACCTCCACTTCCTTCATCCTCCTCCACTTCCTTCAACCTCCTCCACTTCCTTCAACCTCTTTAACTTCCTTTTGCTTCCTCCACTTCCTTCTACCTCCTGCATTTCCTTCTATCTGCGCCAATTCCTTCTACCTCCTAAATTTCGTTCAACCTCCTCCACTTTCTTCTTCCTCCTCCACTTTTTTTTGCCTCCTCCACTTTCTTTTTCCTCCTCCACATTCTTTTGCCTACTCCGCTTCCTTCTACCTCCTGCACTTCCTGCTACTTACACCACTTCCCTCTACCTCATCTTCTTCCTTCAACCTCCTCTTCTTCCTTCTTCCTCGTCCACTTTCTCCTACCTCCTCCACTTCCTTCTTTCTCCTCAACTTCCATCTGCCTCCTCCACTTCCTTCTACTTCCACACTTTCTTCTACCTCCTCCACTCCCTGCTACGTCATACATTTGCATCTACCTTCTCCACCTACTTCTACCTCGTGGTGGTCGGACGTGTTTTCCGTCGCTCCGCAAGTTTGAGTGTTTTCGAGTGGTTTTCAATTGACTCACTGCTTTCGAAGCTAGCAGAGGTTTGCGTTGTTTACAACAACTCCGTTAATTTTTGTGGTATAAACAATTTGTTTTCAGCAAACTGCTAGTAATAGATGTGGCTTCTATGTTTCAAAATTGCAAGTTATAGGAACGAAAACTACGGGAATGCCAAGCGCTCAAAGTTCGGCACCTTGATTTTACGCGCAAAAAACGGGTACTTTTTCGAGAAAAAATTAAGTACAGGAAATACTATTGAGTCGAAGAATTTTGAAAGTACATGATATAACGTAAAACTAAATTCTCTTTCGTATGCATTTTATTTCATTGAAATCGATTGCTTCATTTAGACGCTAGAGCTCCTCAAACTCGAGTATCTTGCTTTTTTTTACAGACAGTAGTTTTCATTATTTTTTACATTATAGATTTCGGTCGTAAGCACATGTTCACGATCGCTTGGTGTATAAATTTGAGCTAATATATCACTAAGTGTCTTCCAAGTGCCTTACAGAAGTGCGTGTATACTCCTCTGACAATGTGTGACAATCAAAACTGCTTATTTTCCTATATTCTTCGTTAATTTCGTATATTTTAGGGTTTGTTTACATCTGGGAGCGATCGTCTTTTGTTTCGAGTGACTCCATCTCCATAGAAGGGTGTATTTTAGGACACCTTAATCAATTGTGCATTAATTTTGTGTGGTTAGGTGCAAACCCGACTGCTGTGTATTGGTTAGAGGGTGAGTTATGCAATTTTAAAAATTTCAAGTTACTTTCGTCCGGCTCTACAGTGCAGTCAGTCGGATTTCGGTTGTTAGTCCCCCTATGTCCAGGGGGGGCTTTAGCCCCTTACACTTTGTAAGATTCCCATAGTGCTTTTCTTTATGCACCCCTGGTGCAAATCCCACGTTTCTGTGCACCTGTGTTGAGTTTCTACAAGTGGTCTTCTTTGTGCTCATCTGGGTCTTTGTTTCGTTTATTTTGTGATTCCCCGTTGGAATTTACTCTTGATCGAGTGCACAGAGAGGGTGCCAGGCTTCCCCCGGTCAGCACCATGGCGGACCCGGGTGTTAAGCCGGCGGACGCGGGGTGCTCGCGCCCGCCATCGAGGGACCACCCAGCGACAGCTTCCGACGGCGTCGGGAACAACTCCCCATCTACTTCTGCTGCTCCTCCGGCAGCAGGCCCCAGTAAAGTCAACCACAACACCACCATCGCCAAGCCCCCAACACCCTCCACACCCCAACCACCAATGCCCCCTGCCCTCATGGCCGTTCAGATCCCCAAGCCACCAACTCCTCCTGCCCCTTCCACGCATGGCCCCGCCACTTCTTCTGCCTCCACCAACGACTCTAACTCCACCACCACCACCACAGAAGCTTCACGGTCGTACTCGGCCGTTGTTCAGAGCGAGTCGATCTCCCAACACGAGACTCCGCAACCGGATGGATACCTACCGGATAAACGTTCAGCGGTGATATGCGACATCATCGAAGGGCTTCCTCTCGATGACTATCTATTATCCATGCTATCGGTGGTGGAGCCGTCGGATATTACTCACGCCGCGCGCATCAGCCACGGGAGGGTGTGTATTTATCTAAAGGGAATAGCATTGGCTGAACGGGTAGTGAATTCCTCTCCTCTACATTATGGTGGGCGTCAGTTCGCGTTCCGGAAGTACGTTTCTGGGGCTACGCGAATCTTCCTTTCGAACCTAATACCTGACATACCAGCGTCCACTTTGCACCTAATGCTGTCACAGTATGGCAGAGTAGTCGGGTCCATTTCCGCAGTCAAGTCCTCCTGCCGCGACCATCGCCTGGTTCACGTGAAAGGATTCCGTCGCCTTGCAAACGTGGTTGTGGAAAATTTAGCGGTGCTTCCCTACGCCGTACCCATTCACCATGCTGGTACAACTCACATGGTATTCCTCAACTTGGACGACCACACCTGTTCCATCTGTCGACAGACGGGGCACCATGAATCTCGGTGTCATGCCGCACGCAATGTGGATCGTCATAGTGTGCCTACGGCCACCGGCGCCGGGAATCCCAGTGTGGTACCAGATAACGCCCCAGTCAATGTTACGATGCCAGAACCGGAAAAACCCGCAGAAGCTGAAACGGAAAGTAAAGGATCCCCCGAATCTTCCCCAACTAAACAGATCTCCGTGCAGGAGGAATCCCGGGCGGAGACGAAGACCCCCAATGCTGATTCGCCTACCATGGAGATCGCAGAGACTGCCCATAGGGCTCCAAAGCGTGGCATACAAACTCCCCCCCCGTGAAGCGTCAAAGAAGATGGCAACGGAGCACAAGCCTGACAGCTACGACGACGATCGATTGTCAGTAACGACCGCTGGGTCCGATCGATCGGCCCCCGACATCAGTCAGGACGAGACGAACGACCCCTTCGAGCAGCAAGTCTTCGCCCGCATCATGCGGGATATTGGTAGCCGAAAAGATAACCTTGCCTATCTCCGGTCGCTTAAGGTTCAACCGATGGCATTCTTTCGCAAGCTGGAGGACACCCTGGTGGACATGCCCCCAAAGGAGCAGCGAGGTAAGAGAGGAATCCGCTACCGTAGCCTTTTCCAGAAGCTCCGTGGGGAACTAAAATTATAATGGCGGGTCCCCGAGACGGAGAGATAACACCTCCAGCCGTCGAATACCTCCGTATAGCCCACGTCAATGCAGAGTCCCTCAGGGCGCACTGGGCGGACTTCACTTCCATCATGTTGAGGAGATCGGACGACATCATGGTCATCAGCGAAACCCACTTACATCCGGATCACAGCGATCTCTCCTATATGATTCCCGGCTACTCCATCTTCCGCAACGACCGCACTTATAGGGCTGGAGGGGGAGTGGCGGTGTACGTGCGTGACGGTCTTCGGGCCGGGGTGGTTTATGCATCGAATGCTACTCACGAGGCCCGCGGGGAATTCCTATTTCTCCAAGTCGGCGAAAAGAGACACAAATTCCTGCTCGGGGTAGTCTACTGCCCACCAAAAATGCGAACACCTGAAATGGCTCTACAGAAGTTCTCTGAGCTAGCAGTGCCGTTCGAGCGTGGGTTGGTACTGGGCGACTTCAATGTTGCAGTCAACCGGGACGATCATCGCTCGCGCGCTTTCCTCCGGGCCACAAGAGATTACGGGCTCCGTCTGGTCTCCCGGGAACCAACTTTTCATACCGAGACGTCCCACAATGCACTCGATTTGATGTTCGCTGCCGGCGATGCTGGTGTGTTGAGGTTCGGCCAGGAGGCCGCACCGGGGTTATCGAGGCACGACCTCATCTACTGTTCCGTTCCAGGCCGAGTATTATGTACCCCTCCCAGGACTTTCCTCACCAGGAATCTACATTTAGTGGATAATGCTGCTATTCTGACCGACCCTGCTCTGGAGAGACTTGACGCGATAACGGCTGAGGATGATCCGGAGGCCTCAGCGGTCCTCGTCAGGAATGTAATACTGGACATATTTGACCGACACGCCCCAGTAAAGCTGGTCAAAGTTAAGAAACCACCGGCACCTTGGCTGAACAAAGACATTAGGATGTGTATGGCCGAGAGGGATAAGCTATTTAAAGAGTTTGTGGCTAATGAAACCCCCGATAATTGGGAGGCTTTTCGAGTGTGTAGGAACTCCACCAAACAAAAAATCCGGAACGCAAAAAATAGATATTTCACCGGAAAAGTTACGGGTGGTTCGGCGGATCTGTGGAAAATCATACGGTCCCAGGGTGGGCTCCGAAGAGGCCCGCTGGAAGACGTAACTATCCCTCCGGAGCGCCTTTTAGTCTGGTTTACGGCTGATGGTGGACAAGTAGGGGATAGACCTCGTCCGGACTTTACGCCTACTCAGTACCCCACCTTTGTGTTTTCCCCTATTACAGAGTCGGATGTGGAGTCAGCGGTGACCTCCATCCGATCTCATACGCCGGGTCCCGACCAGATAACCCCCGTGATGGTGCGCCTCCTTCTCACAGCTCTGAAGAAGCCCCTTACCAACATGTATAATGCCAGCTTACGGACAAGGACATATCCAGGCGAATGGAAGAAATCAGCCATCATTCCCCTCCCCAAGGTGCGATCCCCTTCTTCACCCAAGGATTACCGTCCCATAGCCATCGGAAACTGCCTGGGCAAATTTTTCGATTCGATTGTGTTAAAGCAGATTTCTGACCATGTGCTACAGAACGAAATGCTGAGTGCGTCGCAGTCGGCGTTCCGACCATTTCACAGTACTCAACTAGCACTCGTAGGTGTCCTTGACCCCATCCGGGAGGCTATAGATGGAAGGCGCTTGGCTCTGGTGACGACCCTGGACGTCTCCAGGGCGTACGATTCGGTGGACCACGGTATCCTGATTGGCGTGCTGCGGGCGCTGGGGTTTGCTCCTAAGGTGATCGACTGGATGTCACAGTATCTGGAGGGGAGGACGGCAGCCATCCGGGGTCCTGAGGGCATGCGGACCACCTGGCGCGCTTTCCCGACTGGAGTGCCACAGGGTTCCTGTCTGTCTCCCATGCTTTTTAATCTTTTTATTGATGGGGTGTCACGACTGCACACTCAATGCAGAATCATGCTCTATGCTGACGACGTCCTCTTGGTAACCGACTCCGATGCCTCATCCCTGAATGAATGCGTGCTGAGTATGAATGAAGATATTGCTCGTGTGAATGAATGGTTTCGAGGGATGGGGCTTACCATTAATGTAAAAAAGTGTAATGCCATGGTACTCGGTCAGAAAAGAATCAGGGCAAGATACTTTGGTCCACGTACTCCCCCTGTTAAGCTTAATGGTATTGGTATCCCGTATGTCTCTACTCTCAAATACCTTGGTATTTTAATCAGCTGTGACTTCTCTTGGACACCTATGGTATCTTCAACCGTATCACGGGTACACTGTGGTCTTCGGCGACTTCGCGGTATGCAGGACAAACCTGGTATGAGAACTAAAATAAGTTTAATCAAATCTTTGTTATTCCCCATATTGGACTATGCCATGGTCCCTTGCAGCGATCTCTCGGGAAATGTCGTCCACAGACTCCAAGTGGCGCAGAATGCGTGCATGAGATACGCGCTGCGTCCAGGTTGGGCAGAGCATATGACACCCTATTACTCCAGGGAAAAAATTCTTAAAATCCAGGAAAGGAAAATACTGACCATGGTAACGACAGGTTATAAGGTATGGAGTAATAAGACTCCGAAATACGTTTACATCAATATGCGACTCCTCGGGCAAATCCACCAAGCCAACACCAGACACTCTCTGTCGTCTTTCCGGATCCCCCACCACAGGTCCTCACGGATGGCGGGATCATTCTTGGTTACCTTTGCCAGGGAATATAACTCGTTGCCCGAGGAGATAAAGAGAAACCTTACCAAACCTAGCCTGACAAGGTACCTTCTAAAAAGATACAGTTTATAGAGAACATATGTATCAATATTTCCAATCCTTTTAATTGTACACTTTCTTTCCCTAGTAGTACCTGTATTCATCCATCGGTGCTAATTCCAACTTCTATCATCGTGTGACTGTTCATGTTTTCACTATGCCTTATGTCCTTATACTAATTTCCTCATAATCAGTATCTATCAATAAATCAGATTATCTATTACGAGACATACGGGTAATAGTATAGTAACTAGGGCTGTTTTATGGTACATCAATTCAAATTTTCTTCGTAATGCAATTATTTATAAATATTTAATCCTATCAATACCTATTTATTCCTATTTATACCTATTTATTCCCATAATAGCTATTTATTCCTTTTATTTATTGCAATATTACTGTTCATATTCACTCTTTATTCAAACCTTGTAAGCCTTTTGCATTCCTTCATCTTCTTATGGCTTATAGAATTTTAACTTAAAATGTTTTAACTTGAGAGTAATTTTTTTTTGTCATAACCAAACTCAAATATCATTGTTAATATCTTTCATTTTAATTGTTTTACCAAAATTTAAGTAGTACACTCAGTTTTATACTTCAACATTTTTCTAACATTTATGAATTGACCACATTTTTAAATTGTTTTGACTGAAATAAACTAATGAGTATTTGTTTCTATGATAATTTTTCAAGTACAACAGCACTGGTGGCCTGAAATATATCTGACAACGGTGACGGATGGGAGTTACCATTTTCACCAGCTACCACCTCCTGACTTGGCTCATCAGCAGAACACATGAAATAAAACCTGGCCTGCGTGCCGGTTACCAAAGCTGCTGCTATATATTAAATGACTGAAACTCTGTAAAAGAGCCCTGGCCCGGGGGAAGAGGGGGCCGGATTGTGGCCTCACCCGGGCCAGGTTAAATAAAAAGCAAGTCAAGTCCTTTCCGCTCCCTTTCCCCTCCCTTTCCGCTCCGTTTCCGCTCCATTTCCGCTTTTTTTTGCTCTCTTTCCGCTCCCTTTTCGCTACCTTTCCGCTCCCTTTCCTCTTTGTTTACCCTCCCTTTCCGCTCCGTTTCCGCTCCGTTTCCGCTTCTTTTTTGCTCTCATTCCGCTCCCTTTTCGCTCCCTTTCCGCTCCCTTTCCCTTTTGTTTCCGCTCCGTTTCCGCTCCCTTTCCGCTCCGTTTCCGCTCCCTTTTCGATCCGTTACCGCTCCCTTTCCGCTCCGTTTCCGCTCCGTTTCCGCTTCCTTCCCGCTTCGTTTCGGCTCCGTTTCCGCTCCGTTTCCGCTCCATTTTTATTCCCTTTCCGCTCCCTATCCGCTCCGTTTCCGCTCCCTTTCCGTTCCCTTTCCGCTCTCTTTCCGCTCCCTTTCCGCTCTCTTTCCGCTCCCTTTCCGCTCCGTTACCGCTCCGTTTCCGCTCCCTTTCCGCTCCCTTTCCGCTCCCTTTCCGCTCCGTTTCCGCTCACTCTCCGCTCTGATTCCGCTCCGATTCCGTTTCGTTCCCGGTTCCTTCCCGCTCTCTTTCCGTTTATTTTCCCTTAAAAAAAGGGTATCTCAAAGCAGCAACAAATGAATGTTTTTTCTTTAAAAGCGATAGTATAACATTGAAATAAGTTCTGTATATGAACTTATTTCAATGTCATACAAGGATTCAAACAAAATTTCTTTAAAAATTGAACAAGGCGTTTACGATTAAACGTTGAAAATGAATTATCTCCACAAAATAAAAAAAACATGGTTTTTCCTTGACAGCTTATAGGGAACGTAACAAAACGGGATTAAATGCTTCATCATTCCGTTTATAATCGTACTTTCATGATTTACGCGTGTCCAAAAAAATGGAATTTAGCTTTAAAAAATGCGTTATCAATTAAACCTGGAATATGAGGCTCTCTCCAAATATCTACAAATAAATATTGTTTCTATGTTGAAAAGATGGTACCACGGTCCCACTCATTTCCGTTTCGATCAAGTTGTATTTCAACTCCATTTCCGCTCCGTTTCCGCTCCCTTTTCGCTCCCTTTCCGATCTTTTTCCGCTCCGTTTCCGCTCTGATTCCGCTCCATATCCGTTCCGTTTCCGCTCCATTTCCGTTCCGTTTCCGTTCTCTTTCCGCCCCGTTTCCGCTCCCTTTCCGCTCCGTTTCCGCTCCCTTTCCGCTCCCCTCCCTTTCCGCTCCGTTTCCGCTCCGTTTCCGGTTTTTTTTGCTCTCTTTCCGATCCCTTTCCGCTCCCTTTCCGTTCCATTTCCGCTCCCTTCCCGCTCCGTATCAGCTCCATTTCCGCTCCGTTTCCGCTCCCTTCCAGCTCCCTTTCCGCTCCCTTTCCCCACCCTTTCCGCTCCCTTTCCGCTCCGTTTTCGCTCCGTTTTCGCTCCGTTTCCGTACCCTTTCCGCTCCGTTTCCGCTCCGTTTTCGCTCCCTTACCGTTCCCTTTCCGCTCCTTTCCCGCTCCATTTCAGCTCCATTTCCGCTCCGTTTCCGTGTTGTTCCCGGTTCCTTTCCGCTCTCTTTCCGTTTGCTTTCCTTTAAAAAAAGGTTATCTCAAAGCAGCAACAAATGAATGTTTTTTCTTTAATAGCGAATAGGGAATGTCACAAAATAAGAAATCAATGATATTTTTTCTGTATATGAACTTATTTTAATGTCTTACACGGATTAAACAAAATTTCTTTAAAAATTGAACAAGGCGTTTACGATGAAACGTTGGAAATGAATTATCTCCAAAAAAAAAGAACATCGTTTTTCCTTGACGGGTAATAGGGAACGTAACAAAACGGAGATTAAATGCTACATCATACCGTTTATAATCGTATATTCATGTTTTACGCGTGTCCAAATAATGGAATTTAGCGATAAAAAATGCGTTATCAATAAACCTGGAAAATGAGGCTCTCTCCAAATATCTACAAATGAATATTGTTTCCCTGTTTGTGGAAAAGTCGGTACCACGGTCCCACTCATTTTCGTTTAATTCTAGTATCATTTCCACTCCATTTTCGCTCCGTTTCCGCTCCCTTCCCGCTCCATTTCCGCTCCGTTTCCGCTCCGTTTCCGTTTTTTTTTGCTCTCTTTACGCTCCCTTTCCGCTCCTTTTCCGTTCCGTCTCCGCTCCCTTTCCGCCCCGTTTCCGATCCGTTTTCGTTCCCTTTTCGCTCCCTTTTGCTTTCTTTCCGCTCTGTTTCCGCTCCGTTTCCGCTTTCTTTTCCGCTCCGTTTCACTCCCTTTCCGCTCCGTTTTCGCTCCCTTTCCGCTCCCTTCCCGCTCCTTTTCAGCTCAATTTTCCGCTTAGTTCCGCTCCCTTCTAGCTCCCTTTCCGCTCCCTTTCCGCACCCTTTCCGCTCCCTTTTCGCACCCTTTCGAATTTTTTTTCCGTACCCTTTCCGCTCCGTTTCCGCTCCGTTTCCGCTCCCTTTTCGCTTTATTTCCGCTCCTTTTCCGCCCCGTTTCCCCTTCCGTTTCCGCTCCCTGTCCGCTCTCTTTCCGCTCCGTTTCCACTCCCATTCCGCTCTGTTTCCGCTCCGTTTCCGCTCCCTTTTCGCTCTTTTTCCGCTCCGTTTCCACTCCGTTTTCGCACCCTTTCCGCTCCCTTTACGCTTCGTTTCCGCTCCTTTTCCCCTCTCTTTTCGCTCCGTTTCCGCTCCGTTTCAGCTCCCTTTCCGCTCCCTTTCCGCTCCCTTTTCGCACCCTTCCCGCTCCTTTTCAGCTCAATTTTCCGCTTAGTTCCGCTCCCTTCTAGCTCCCTTTCCGCTCCCTTTCCGCACCCTTTCCGCTCCCTTTTCGCACCCTTTCGAATTTTTTTTCCGTACCCTTTCCGCTCCGTTTCCGCTCCGTTTCCGCTCCCTTTTCGCTTTATTTCCGCTCCTTTTCCGCCCCGTTTCCCCTTCCGTTTCCGCTCCCTGTCCGCTCTCTTTCCGCTCCGTTTCCACTCCCTTTCCGCTCTGTTTCCGCTCGGTTTCCGCTCCCTTTTCGCTCCTTTTCCGCTCCGTTTCCACTCCGTTTTCGCACCCTTTCCGCTCCCTTTACGCTTCGTTTCCGCTCCTTTTCCCCTCTCTTTTCGCTCCGTTTCCGCTCCGTTTCAGCTCCCTTTCCGCTCCCTTTCCGCTCCCTTTTCGCACCCTTTCGACTTTTTTCCCGCTCCCTTTCCGCTCCGTTTCCGATCCCTTTCCGCTCCGTTTCCGCTCTTTTTCCGCTCCGTTAATGCTCCCTTTCCGCTCCGTTTCCGCTCCGATTCCGCTCCGTTTCCGCTCCGTTTCCGCTCCGTTTCTGCTCCTTTTCCGCTCCCTTTCCGCTCTGTTTCCGCTCCGTTTCCGCTCCCTTTTCGCTCCTTTTCAGCTCCGTTTCCACTCCGTTTCCGCACCCTTTCCGCTCCATTTACGCTCCGTTTCCGCTCCTTTTCCGCTCTCTTTTCGCTCAGTTTCCGCTCCGTTTCAGCTCCCTTTCCGCTCCCTTTCCGCTCCCTTTCCGCTCCCTTTTCGCACCCTTTCGACTTTTTTCCCGCTCCCTTTCCGCTCCGTTTCCGATCCCTTTCCGCTCCGTTTCCGCTCCCTTTCCGCTCCGTTAATGCTCCCTTTCCGCTCCGTTTCCGCTCCCTTCCCGCTCCATTTCCGCTCCGTTTCCGCTCCGTTTCCGTTTTTTTTGCTCTCTTTACGCTCCCTTTCCGCTCCTTTTCCGTTCCGTCTCCGCTCCCTTTCCGCCCCGTTTCCGATCCGTTTCCGCTCACTTTCCGCTCCGTTTCCGCTCCGTTTCCGTTCCCTTTTCGCTCCCTATTGCTTTCTTTCCGCTCTTTTTCCGCTCCGTTTCCGCTTTCTTTTCCGCTCCGTTTCACTCCCTTTAAGCTCCGTTTTCGCTCCCTTTTAGCTCCCTTCTCGCTCCTTTTCAGCTCAATTTCCGCTTCGTTCCGCTCCCTTCCAGCTCCCTTTCCGCTCCCTTTCCGCACCCTTTCCGCTACCTTTTCGCACCCTTTCGACTTTTTTTCCGCTCACTTTCCGCTCCGTTTCTGCTACGTTTCCGCTCCATTTCCGCTCCGTTTCCGCTCCCATTTCGCATATTTCCGCTCCTTTTCCGCCCCGTTTCCCCTTCTGTTTCCGCTCCCATTCCGCTCTGTTTCCGCTCCGTTTCCGCTCCCTCTCCCCTCTGTTTCCGCTCCGTTTCCGCTCCCTTTTCGCTCCTTTTCCGCTCCGTTTCCACTCCGTTTCCGCACCCTTTCCGCTCCCTTTACGCTCCGTTTCCGCTCCTTTTCCGCTCTCTTTTCGCTCCGTTTCCGCTCGGTTTCAGCTCCCTTTCCGCTCCCTTTCCGCTCCCTTTCCGCTCCCTTTTCGCACACCTTCGACTTTTTTCCCGGTCCTTTTCCGCTCCGTTTCCGATCCCTTTCCGCTCCGTATCCGCTCTCTTTCCGCTCCGTTAATGCTCCCTTTCCGCTCCGTTTCCGCTCCGATTCCGCTCCGTTTCCGCTCCGTTTCCGCTCCTTTTCCGCTCCCTTTCCGCACCGTTTATGCTCCCTTTCCGCTCCGTTTCCGCTCCGTTTCCGCTCCGTTTTCGCTCCTTTTCCGCTCCGTTTCCGCTCAATTTCCGCTCCGTTTCCGCTTCCTTTCCGCTCCCTTTCCGCTCCGTTTCCGCTCCGTTTCCGCTCCCTTCCCGCTCCGTTTCCGCTCCCTTTCATCTCCGTTTCCGCTCCGTTTCTGCTCGCTTTCCGCTCCCTTCCCGCTCCGTTTCAGCTCAATTTCCGCTCCGTTTCCGCTCCCTTCCAGCTCCCTTTCCGCTCCCTTTCCGCTCCGCTTCCGTTCCGTTTCCCGTCCGTTTCCACTCCGTTTCCGCTTCGTTTCCGCTCCCTTTCCGCTCTGTTTCGTCTCCATTTCCGCACCATTTCCGTTCTCTTCCCGCTCCGTATCTGCTCCATTTCCGCTCCGTTTCCGCTCCCTTCCAGCTCCCTTTCCGCTCCCTTTCCCCACCCTTTCCGCTCCGTTTTCGCTCCGTTTTCGCTCCCTTTCCGCTACGTTTCCGCTCCGTTTCTGCTCCGTTTTCGCTTCGTTTCCGCTCCCTTTCCGCTCCGTATCCGGTTTTTTTTGCTCTCTTTACGCTCCCTTTCCGCTCCTTTTCGGTTCCGTCTCCGCTCTCTTTCCGCCCCGTTTCCGATCCGTTTCCGCTCACTTTCCGCTCCGTTTTCGCTCCGTTTCCGTTCCCCTTTGCTCCCTTTGCTTTCTTTCCGCTCCGTTTTCGATCCGTATCCGCTCCCTTTCCGCTCCCTTTCCGTTCTGTCTCCGCTCAGTTTCTGTTCCTTTTCGGCTCCGTTTCCGCTCCTTTTATGCTCCGTTTTTGCTCCGTTTCCGCTCCCTTTCCGTTTCGTTTCCGCTCCGTTTTCACTCCGTTTCCCCTACGTCTCCGCTCCGCTTTCCGCTCCGTTTCCGCTCCCGTTCCCCTCCCTTTCCGCTCCGTTTCCACTCCGTTTTCTCTCCGTTCCCGCTCCCTTTCCGCTCCGTTTCCGCTCCGTTTCTGCTCCGTTTCCGCATTTTTTTTCTCTCTTTCCACTCCCTTTCCGCTCTACTTCCTCTTTTTTTTGCTCCGTTTCCGCTCCCTTTCCGCTCCGTTTCCGCTCCGTTTCTGCAACCTTTCCGCTCCCATTTCCCTTCCGTTTTCGCTCAGTTTCCTCTCCGTTTTCGCTCAGGTTTCGCTCCGTTTTCGATCAGTTTCCGCTCCCTTTCCACTCCGTTTCCTCTCCCATTCCGCTCCGTTTCCGCTCCGTTCCCGCTCCGTTTCCGCTCCGTTTCCGCTCCCACCCGCTCCGTTTCCGCTCCGTTTCTGCTCCGTTTTCGCTCCCTTTTTGCTCCCTTTCCGCTCCATTTTTGCTCCGTTTCCGCTCCCTTTCGTCTCCCTTTCCGCTCCCTTTCCGATCCCTTTCCGCTCACTTTCCGCTCCCTTTCATCTCCCTTTCCGCTCCTTTCCGCTCCCTTTGCGCTCCGCTTCCGCTCCTTTTCCGCTCCGCTTCCACTCCCTTTCCGCTCCTTTTCCACACCGTTTTCGCTCCCTTTTTGCTCCCATTCCACTCCGTTTCCGCTCCCTTCCCGCTTCGTGTCGGCTCCGTTTCCGCTCCGTTTCCGCTCCGTTTCCGATCCCTTTCCACTCCGTTTCCTCTCCCTTTCCGCTCCCTCTTCGCTCCCTTTCCGCTCCGTTTCCGCTCCGTTTCCGCTTTTTTTGCTCTCTTTCCGCTCCCTTTCCGCTCCCTTTCATCTTTTTTTCCGCTCCGTTTCCGCTCCCCTTTCATTTTGTTTCCGCTCCGATTCCACTCCCTTTTCCTCTCCGTTTCCGCTCCGTTTTTGCTCCCTTTCCGCTCCCTTACCGCTCCGTTTTTTCTCCGTTTCCGCTCCCTTTCCGCTCCCTATCCGCTCCGTTTTTGCTCAGTTTCCGCTCCGTTTCCGCTCCGTTTCTGCTCCGTTTCCGCTCCGTTTCCGCTTCCTTTTGCGCTCCCTTTTCATTCCCTTTCCGCTCCGTTTCCGCTTCGTTACCGCTCCGTTTCGCCTCCGATTCCGCTCCTTTTCCGCTCCATTTTTGCTCCGTTTCCGCTCCCTTTTGTCTCCCTTTCTGCTCCCTTTCCCATCCATTTTTCGCTCCCTTTCCATTCCCTTTCCGCTCCTTTTCCGCTCCCTTTCCGCTCCCTTTCCGCTCCCTTTCCTCTCCGTTTCCGCTCCCTTTCCGCTCCCTTCCCGCTCCGTTTCAGCTCAATTTCCGCTTTGTTCCGCTCCCTTCCAGGTCTCTTTCCGCTCCCTTTCCGCACCCTTTCCGCTCCCTTTTCGCACCCTTTCGTCTTTTTATCGCTCCCTTTCCGCTCCGTTTCCACTCCGTTTCCGCTCCGTTTCTGTTCAGTTTCCACTCTTTTTTCGCTTTCTTTCCGCTCCTTTTCCGCCCCGTTTCTCCTTCCGTTTCTGCTCCCTTTTTGCACCTTTACCGCTCCATTTCCGATCCCTCTCTGCTCCCTTTCCATTCCGTTTCCGCTCCCTTTCCGCTCCCTTTCCGCTCCGTTTCGCTCCCTTTCCGCTCTGTTTCCGCTCCGTTTCCGCTTCCTTTTCGCTCCTTTTCCGCTCCGTTTCCACTCCGTTTCCGCACCATTTCCGCTCCTTTACGCTCCGTTTCCGCTCTTTTTCCGCTCCCTTTTCGCACACTTTCGACATTTTTTCCGCTATCTTTCCGCTCCGTTTCCGTTCTCTTCCCGCTCCGTATCAGCTCCATTTCCGCTCCATTTCCGCTCCCTTCCAGCTCCCTTTCCGCTCCCTTTCCCCACCCTTTCCGCTCCGTTTTCGCTCCGTTTTCGCTCCCTTTCCGCTACGTTTCCGCTCCGTTTCTGCACCGTTTTTGCTTCGTTTCCGCTCCCTTTCCGCTCCGTTTCCGGTTTTTTTTGCTCTCTTTACGCTCCCTTTCCGCTCCTTTTCGGTTCCGTATCCGCTCTCTTTCCGCCCCGTTTCCGATCCGTTTCCGCTCACTTTCTGCTCTGTTTTCGCTCCGTTTCCGTTCCCCTTTGCTCCCTTTTGCTTTCTTTCCGCTCCGTTTTCGCTCCGTATCCGCTCCCTTTCCGCTCCCTTTCCGTTCTGTCTCCGCTCCGTTTCGCTTCCTTTCTGTTCCTTTTCCGCACCGTTTTTGCTCCTTTTATGCTCCGTTTTTGCTCCGTTTCCACTCCCTTTCCGCTCCGTTTCCACTCCGTTTTCTCTCCCTTTCCGCTCCCTTTCCGCTCCGTTTCCGCTCCATTTCTGCTCCGTTTCCGCATTTTTTTCTCTCTTTCCACTCCCTTTCCGCTCTACTTCCTCTTTTTTTTGCTCCGTTTCCGCTCCCTTTCCGCTCCGTTTCCGCTCCGTTTCTGCAACATTTCCGCTCCCATTTCCGTTCCGTTTTCGCTCAGTTTCCTCTCCGTTTTCGCTCAGGTTTTTCTCCGTTTTCGATCAGTTTCCGCTCCGTTTCCGCTCCGTTTCCTCTCCCATTCCGCTCCGTTTCCGCTCCGTTCCCGCTCCGTTTCCGCTCCGTTTCCGCTCCCACCCGCTCCGTTTCTGCTCCGTTTTCGCTCCCTTTTTGCTCCCTTTACGCTCCATTTTTGCTCCGTTTCCGCTCCCTTTCGTCTCCCTTTCCGCTCCCTTTCAGATCCCTTTCCGCTCACTTTCCGCTCCCTTTCATCTCCCTTTCCGCTGCTTTCCGCTCCCTTTGCGCTCTGCTTCCGCTCCTTTTCCGCTCCGTTTCCGCTCCGCTTCCACTCCCTTTCCGCTCCTTTTCCACACCGTTTTCGCTCCCTTTTTGCTCCCATTCCACTCCGTTTCCGCTCCCTTCCCGCTTCGTGTCGGCTCCGTTTCCGCTCCGTTTCCGCTCCGTTTCCGATCCCTTTCCACTCCGTTTCCTCTCCCTTTCCGCTACCTTTCCGCTCACTTTCCGCTCCGTTTCCGCTCCGTTTCCGCTTTTTTTGCTCTCTTTCCGCTCCCTTTCCGCTCCCTTTCCGCTCCCTTTCATCTTTTTTTCCGCTCCGTTTCCGCTCCCTTTTCATTTTGTTTCCGCTCCGATTCCACTCCCTTTCCTCTCCGTTTCCCCTCCGTTTTTGCTCCCTTTCCGCTCCCTTACCGCTCCGTTTTTTCTCCGTTTCCGCTCCCTTTCCGCTCCCTTTCCGCTCCGTTTTTGCTCAGTTTCCGCTCCGTTTCCGCTCCGTTTCGGCTCCGTTTCCGCTCCGTTTCCGCTTCCTTTTGCGCTCCCTTTTCATTCCCTTTCCGCTCCGTTTCCGCTTCGTTACCGCTCCGTTTCTGCTCCGTTTCCGCTCCTTTTCCGCTCCATTTTTGCTCCGTTTCCGCTCCCTTTTGTCTCCCTTTCTGCTCCTATTCCGATCCATTTTTCGCTCCCTTTCAACTCCCTTTCCGCTCCTTTTCCGCTCCCTTTCCGCTCCCTTTCCGCTTCCTTTCCTCTCCGTTTCCGCTCCTTTTCCGCTCCCTTCCCGCTTCGTTTCAGCTCAATTTCCGCTTTGTTCCGCTCCCTTCCAGCTCTCTTTCCGCTCCCTTTCCGCACCCTTTCCGCTCCCTTTTCGCACCCTTTCGTCTTTTTATCGCTCCCTTTCCGCTCCGTTTCCACTCCGTTTCCGCTCCGTTTCTGTTCAGTTTCCACTCTTTTTTCGCTTTCTTTCCGCTCCTTTTCCGCCCCGTTTCTCCTTCCGTTTCTGCTCCCTTTTTGCACCTTTACCGCTCCATTTCCGATCCCTCTCTGCTCCCTTTCCATTCCGTTTCCGCTCCCTTTCCGCTCCCTTTCCGCTCCCTTTCCGCTCCGTTTCGCTCCCTTTCCGCTCTGTTTCCGCTCCGTTTCCGCTTCCTTTTCGCTCCTTTTCCGCTCCGTTTCCGCACCATTTCCGCTCCTTTACGCTCCGTTTCCGCTCTTTTTCCGCTCCCTTTTCGCACACTTTCGACATTTTTTCCGCTCTCTTTCCGCTCCGTTTCCGCTCTCTTTCCGCTCCGTTTCCGCTCCCTTTCCGCTCCGTTTATGCTCCCTTTCCGCTCCGTTTCCGCTCCGATTCCGCTCCGTTTCCGCTCCGTTTTCGCTCCGTTTCCGCTCCATTTCCGCTCCGTTTCCGCTTCCTTTCCGCTCCCTTTCCGCTCCGTTTCCGCTCCGTTTCCACTCCCTTTCCGCTCCCTTCCCGCTCCGTTTCAGCTCAATTTCCGCTCCGTTTCCGCTCTCTTCACGCTCCCTTTCCGCTCCCTTTCCGCTCCGTTTCCGTTCCGTTTCCGTTCCGTTTCCGCTTTGTTTCCGCTCCCTTTTTGCTCTTTTTCCGCTCCGTTTCTGCTCCATTTCCGCTCACTTCCCGCCCCGTATCAGCTTCATTTCCGCTCCGTTTCCACTCCCTTCCAGCTCCCTTTCCCCTCCCTTTCCACCTCCCTTTACGCTCCCTTCTTGCTCCGTTTACGCTCCGTTTTTGCTCCGTTTCCGCTCCGTTTTCGCTCCGTTTCCGCTCCCCTTCCGCTCCGTTTTCGCTCCCTTACCGTTCCCTTTCCGCTCCGTTTCCGCTCCGTTTCCGTTTCGTTCCCGGTTCCTTTCCGCTCTCTTTCCGTTTCCTTTCCCTTAAAAATAGGGTATCTAAAAGCAGCAACAAATGAATGTTTTTTCTTTAATAGCGAATACGGAATGTCACAAAATAAGAAATCAATGATTTTTTTTCTGTATATGTACTTATTTCAATGTCATACACGGTATAAACAAAATTAATTAAAAAATTTAACAAGGCGTTTACGATTAAACGTTGAAAATGAGGCTTTCTCAAAAATATAAACATGGTTATCCGTGACAGCTTATAGGTTACTTAGCAAAACGGGTATGAAATGCTATATCATTCCGTATATAAACGTATTTCCATGTTTAACGCTTGTTCAAAAAAAAATAATTTAGCGTTAAAAAATGCGTTCTTAATTAAACCTGAAAATGAGGCTATCTCTAAATATAAAAAAAATTTCTTTCCCTGGTTGCGGCACAGGTGGTACAACGGTCCTACTCATTTCCGTTTCGTTCAAGTTGTATTTCTGCTCCATTTCCGCTTGCTATCCGCTCCCTTTCCTTTCCCTTTCCGCTCCCTTTCCGCTCCGTTTCCTCTCCCGTTCCGCTCCCTTTCCGCTGCATTTCGGCTCCCTTTTCGCTCCGTTTCTTCTCCCTTTCCGCTCTCTTTCCGCTCCCTTTCCGCTCCGTTTCCGTTTCGTTCCCGGTTCCTTGTTGCTCTCTTTCCGTTTACTTTCCCTAAAAAAAAGGGTATCTAAAAGCAGCAACAAATGAATGTTTTTTCTTTAAAAGCAAATACGAAAAGTCATCAAATAAGAATTCAATGATATTTTTTCTGTATATGAACTTATTTTAATGTCTTACACGGATTAAACAAAATTTCTTTAAAAATTGAACAAGGCGTTTACGATGAAACGTTGGAAATGAATTATCTCCAAAAAAAAGAACATCGTTTTTCCTTGACGGGTTATAGGGAACGTAACAAAACGGAGATTAAATGCTACATCATACCGTTTATAATCGTATATTCTAGTTTTACGCGTGTCCAAATAATGGAATTTAGCGTTAAAAAATGCGTTATCAATTAAACCTGGAAAATGAGGATCTCTCCAAATATCTACAAATGAATATTGTTTCCCTGTTTGTGGAAAAGTCGGTACCACGGTCCCACTCATTTCCGTTTCGATCAAGTTGTATTTCCACTCCATTTCCGATCCGTTTCCGCTCCCTTTCCGCTTCGTGATCGGACGTGTCCGTAATCGCTCCGCGAGAAAGTGCTTTATTTGTGGTAAATCGGTGGTTTACCTGTGTGTTTTGCAGTTTATCTGCTTTGTGAAGTGTTCTTGTTTATATTCGTGTTGGAAAATTCCAAATTGATTGATATTTGGAGTTTTTGTGCTGTTTTTTGAGTTTCACGAACTTCGACCAGCAGCACCAGCTGTAGGTCCACCCCTCGGTCAGGGGGTGGCATTTGCCCACTTCTTTGGCTCTGAGTCCTATTGCTCATGCATTCCCTCTCCCCTGGTGCTATTCTCCTCCCTGGTGCTGCTCCTCTTCATGATTTTTAGTGAAATATCAGTGTGTTTGTGTTCTTCAATTTCGGAGTGTATATGCCCAGTTTATATATTCCCTAAGGGAATATCGGTGTGTATCGCAGTCGATCAGGACTGTATTGGAAATTTCCTTTCCTTTTATATGACTACATTCGTATTCTGTGCCTTGTTTTTCGATATTTTTAAGTTTTTTGGTTTTCATTAGTGAGCACATGGTGTAGGACGTACGTGTGTCAATATCGAGCTAATTTTGCTCCTAGTGCATATGTTTGGGGTTTGAAATACGCGTAGTATTATACTTATAAGTGTTTGATACTTAGAAGTCCTCAAGAGTGTTTAATTTCTGTGTTTTTTCAACATTTTCGTATTTGTTTACGTTCAGTGGCGATCGTGTTTTGTTTTTTTTTATCATCAATCCCTTATAAGCCGTGTATTTCTTTGCCTGACTACTTTTCTGAACGTTTCCTCTTCCGATTAGGGCTAACCCGAGCGAACAGTGACATATTTTGACTGTGCTATTGAATTTTGAAAAGTTAGGGAGTTTTTGCTCCTTCGTAGTGATTTCACAATTTCTTATAAGCCGTGTTTTTCTTAACGTGGCTTCCTTGCTGATCCCTTTTTCTCCTGAACAGTATACCACTTTATTATGATGAATATTTCTCAGATTTGCACCCAGGTTAATACTTTAATACAAGCCTTAACCTGGCTGCAAACCCCAGAAGTATTCTTCAGTAGTATTCACCAGGTAAGACTTAAATCGTTTATCGCCTTATTATGATTTAAGTAGATAATATGTAGCTCCAATACATAACTTGATTTCAATCGATGCCGCTTTAACACTACAACTACCGATTGAGTCATTTTGACTCCTTCTGACTTCATTTCTCTGCTCTGACTAATATTTTACGAAATCCGCCCTGAAATTCCGTGGTTTTTATTTATTTTTACACAAAATAAAGCTTTGCGGAAATAAAAATGGTTTTTAAAAAATAATTCACATTTATCAAAATTTACCTTTGACAACCAAAGATAGAAGGTGCCAACTGTAATACTAATCTTTTTTATTTTATTAAAATTATTATCGCCCCGCCTTCGATCTATCCTACGTAATATTTTTTTCATTTAAACATGAAAATAAATATAGTGAAAGGTTTAAGTTTGCTTTTTAATGCAATTCCTTTGTGATAATCCCATTAACATTTTGCGTGCCATGGGAGTAGGTAATATTACGTCCTGCTAATCCTAGTGAGGATCGCCATGGATGTAATATTACGTCTATCTATTTCATTAACTTAATTTGCGTGTAGCAGTAATATTTCGCCCATGGTACTTTTCTAGTTTACTGCTTAGTGGTTCTGTTATTTTGAAAATGAACTGCTCAATGGAAAAAGAGTTCTTTTAATGTCTTGAGGACGTAAAGTCCTATGTAGCTACCGGCACCCTTATCTCAGCCTACTTTGTGTGAAAATTCTTTGGAGGAAAGAATCGTTCGTTGAGAGTGGAGTGACCCTTTTTGTCATCCAGGATTTTGAATGATTTGCTTGGAACAATGCTTTTGTATGATTTCTATGGTTAAAATAGCTCAAATGGAGCGTGATAAAATATTATTTATTTTATGGCGGTAAACCATTTGCTGCAAATTTTTTATTTTTCAAAAAAGCAGGTTATCATTATTAAAATATATATTTAGAAGTTAGAAATAAATGTTACTTAATTCAATCATAATCAATTCATCTGAGCAAAGTCCATTTTATTGAAATACACATCGATATAAGTATATTTTTGATGCCATTGTTTTAAAAAATGCGAATTTAGTAAAAATGGCTGGATTTTTCAGTGGAACTTTAAAATTAGCGGCCGGCGCTCTAAGTGTTAAACCAATGTAATATGTAAGAAAAAAATTTTTTTAATGTAACAATTAAATCAAATATGAACTGCAAAAATAAACAATTGTAAGTTACGAGTCGAAATGACTCCATTAATTAGTTCTGGTATGGGTGTCAAGTCCAGTATTCATAGCGTTAACTAACTAATAGGTAAGAATGGTAGATGTTTTTTTGTAGAGAATATCACCAACAATTGGAAGAAGCATATTCCTATACTAAGTTTGTTTTGAGGTCTTTGGGTACAACTGCATTCTCTTCCCGATGCCCTATTAAAACTTAACTACAGCTTGAACAACCATGGCACGCACCCCTCCCCCCTAGTTTGATCCTGGTTATGCCCTTTCGTCTGGTACTAAATTACATACAGCAAACAGGAAATGAACAAAATGTTCTGCTAGAGAGTTAATCCGTGTCCCTCCTTCCTCTGGGCCAGGGCTCTCCTTACATGGTTATAAATATGGAAATAAAGGAATACAGGCATCAGTAAAAAATTAATACGATGGTAGATAAAGTCAGTGGCGCAGCGAGAGGGGATTTTGGGGGATAAAACCCCCTCCAGAGCTCAGAGAATTTTTGAAGTTTAATCCAATATACGTAATTGGATTGATATTACTAATACAATAGGGTAGGGATTAATAAAATATCCCTCAGAAAGTCGCAAAACTCATCATTTTGAACCATATACTATCTTTAAAATTCGGCACTTTATTAATCTCGCACCTACCGCTTATCCTGGTTGGTATACTATACTTCCACGCCCTCCGGTATTAGTTGCACTTAAACCCCCCTAACCAGCCTTAATTCTTAGCTGCGCCCCCGCATAAAGTTACCTTATAACTGTGGTTGGGCCACGTTGTAATTTTGAGCAATGGGTGTCACATGATCTTCATCAGTCGTGTCTCTGGTCATCCGACAGTGCGTTAAATGAGGGGGCAAAGGTTCTTACCATATGCCATGAAGCAGGGGCGCAGCTATAAATTAGGGCCAGGGGGGGTTTCGGGTGTAAAACACTGGGCTCCTGAGGGTGTGGAATACCCGCCAGGGTAGGCGGGAGGTGCGTGGGCCCTCCCTTACAAAATTACTCTTATAAATGGTTCAAATTGGTGAGTTTTACAGCCTTCTGATGGGTATTTAATTAATATTTACACTATTCTATAAGTACCCATGTAAATTATAGCTCAAATTTAAAATGGGAATATTCTATTTATACATTTATTACTTCAGGAAGTCACAGCTACAGTTAATAAGTGATACTTAATGTTCTAAGGTATCAAGCCTTTTCCGTAATTCATTTCGTACTCTGGATTTTAAAGGAAAAAATCATTAAGATGTGGCTCGTATGTGCCATTATCATAGACTGACACTATTTCAATAATGGGGAGATCCCACCATTTTATTGTTTGTTACTCGTTCAATGCTCTAGTTTCCATACTTTGCCTTCCATTCAATTAAGACATCAACGAAACATAGCGGGGGCTTTATTCATGTTCAGTTTCTGACCTTTAATTCCATTGATGAAGCTAATTGCCTCCATAACTGAGAAAAATACCACTCTTCCCCATCTGTGGATTGTCTGACAAATTGGTAAGATCCTTCACTTTTGGTTCCTTTTTCACCACATTATGTAAAAACATTGAAACATAAATACATAAGGCCGGTCGTCTCCCCATATCAGACTTATATGCACTACCACAACTAGGCATAATATGCTGTCCTGCGATTTAAAATCAGCCATTAAATATGAGTTTAATTCTCCTTGGATTACAAGGAAATGCCTTATAATAACAATATTATTGTGTTATGCCCGATAATTATTATTTTTACTCTTAAACATTTATACCTTATGCAAACAGAATTGAAAAATTTAGCACCAGCTATATATTATTGCTAATAAAACAATAAAATTACAGAAATTAACGAGTAACCATTAACATTGCCATAAATAAAAAAATGCTGTAAAGTCGTGAAACAATATATACTTTAAAAAACCCAAATCCTCCTTGGATTAGGGTTCAATCCAATGAAAGACTTGATGAATAAACAGCCTTCGTAAACAATAGGCCCTACAATTACAAGGAATCCCAAAGAATGATGGTATCACAAATGCATGAAACAAAAATAGCTACATTTCATATGAAATGAACAGGTTAAATGTTTTACCATTATATTTGCTTTGACTAGAAGTTAGAAATAAATGGTACTTAATGCATTCATAAGGAAGAGCAAAGTCGATTTTGAAACGAAATGAAATGAAAATGAAAATGAAAGTGAAATACACATCGATATTAGTATATCCGGTGTGACACAGCAGAAATATTGGCTATTTAAAATGCAAAAGGCCAAAATCTTTTCGGTGGTGTAGTGGATAAAGTATCATTCAATTGAAAAGACCAGGTCTTCGGATCAAGTCGCAGCGACGGGTGACTTGTTGCTGCACACACTATATTGGCAGTTTTCTGGTCAGTAATACTTCACAGAATCGAGCAGGAGATGTAGGGGATGTCCCATGAATGTATTAATTCTTAATGTACTTATTAATTTGTTGAAATTCAACTCCCACTTGGCATAGTCATTTGGGCAATTGACTGTATAGTGAATTTTGACCGATAATTCTCGTCTAGCCCTGATTCATTGCAACTAACCATTGACTTCGTGTGCAAAGAATCACGGAATATTCTTCTTCCCTCATTGCAAGGGAAAACTCGTTAAAGTTTACCAAAGTAGAGTGAAATGAAATTTTTGACCTACATTGATACCTGAGAGAAATAGGTTTTTTGTTTAAAATTCAGTATTGCAGTGGACTGCTCAATAATATCGAGCAGGATAGAATATCCATTATCTAAGAATGACATTCTCAGGATTGCATTGAAATCACTCAACATATTCCAATTGTAAGGAAACGCAAATCCGAAGGGAGATAAGTTATGGAAATTTTTGACGCTCAATATGACTTTTAATTATTTTATCTTATACATATATTGCCCAAAGCACTTCATCAATTTTGCCATCGTCCAACTTCCCTTTTGCTTGAATGTAAGGAGTAAATAGACCAAGCAGTGAACATCATACATATTTCAAGAGGACTTGATTTTTTTATCCCATGCATGATCTCAACATTAACCCCTCATTGAATTAGCACGGAAAAATGATATTAGACATCATAATAGATTCATCTGACCTCAGCATTAAATGCCGCTTACATTCTACACCAGACAAAATGGGAATCAGAAAAAGTAATTAGTTTGATCTTTATTTGTTGTCAAGTTATTTATAATATCTCAAATTGCAGACATTTTATCAGTAGGATAGCAAATTCATTGAAAAAAATTTCATGATTGAGAAAATAAGAGAATATTAGCATATTAGTAACGGATTTCGGGCATTCCACCTCGTAGCCACAATGTTGTGTATTGGTTCCATATTGTAGCATGCATGGACATATTTAAAAAATACAGATAATTGCAAAGACAATTTCACGCAAAAGAAATGAAAACAGAAAATACCACAAGTGAGGATATATTGCCATTCAAATACAGAGATAAACCAACAGGTATGAATGGGAATAATTCAGACATTAATAGTTTTTCTCATAAATATGTGTTCATTATCCAATATTATTATATACATGTAATAATCAGTAAGGAATTAACATGTTATATTTGTACCTCCACTATAAAATCTTTTTTAAAATCCAGTTATAATTAGACTATTTCAGATAAGATGAAATAATTATATTCTATTCATACATAACGGGAAAAAGTTAAAAAATCTGGATGGTTAATCTGGTTGTACCAACTGACATGGTGTGGTAAAGTTATAATTATTTTCCCTTAAGAAATACACTAAAAAATCCATTACTAAGAGCATCAAGTAAATATTTTTAATACCATATTACCAACATAAAAATATATATTTTAGAAAAAAAATGTCAGTAGAACCAAATGTCTGTTACCACTAGGTAGCAGAAATACAATAGATATTGGTCATCTAAAAATAAAATTACAGAAATGAATAACTAACAATTAATAATCCCTGTTAAAAAGTCCCCATTGAAAATACCCATTAAAATTCCTTATAGGGAATTGGCAATGGGGACTACCATTCCCTATAGCAGTGGTTCCCAACCGGTGTGCCGCGGCATTAAGGGGTGCCGTGAGATCTTTTGAGGGTGCCGCCAAAATTTCGGGGAAAAAATTGCACTAACGTCATTCTCTCTTGGCGGGAGAGGGGGGGGGAGGGAGGGGACTACCGAGGTAGCGGAGAGTCCTTCTCCACCCCACCCGTTCCTCAGTGAGGGTTGTGGATTGACGCGTATAAACTACTACAGTAAAACTTGTCACAATTACATATTTGTATCGTAATACTATTTTTTTATTAAGGCAGAATCAGTGTAAACAGTATTCTCATATCATCTAGGACTAGGTATAAGGTGTTGTTGCATGCAAACTCTCGAAATGAAACAAATAAATAAATAATAATAAAAAAGCTACGGAGATTTTAAATATCTATTTCCTTATAAGGGTGCCGGGAACTTTTGAAAGGCTTTCCAAGGGTGCCTCAAACAAGAAAAGGTTGGGAACCACTGCCTTATAGGGACACCCATTCCCTATAGGGACACCCATTCCCTATAGAGACACCAATTCCCTATAGGGACAGTTATTCCCTATAGGGAATGTAATTCCCCATTGAAAATACCCATTAAAATTCCTTATAGGGAATTGGCAATGGGGACTACCATTCCCTATAGGGACACCCATTCCCTATAGGGACAGTTATTCCCTATAGGGAATGTAATTCCCCATTGAAAATACCCATTAAAATTCCTTATAGGGAATTGGCAATGGGGACTACCATTCCCTATAGGGACACGCATTCCCTATAGGGACACCCATTCCCTATAGGGACACCCACTCCCTATAGGGACACCCATTCCCTATAGGGATAGCTATTCCCTATAGGGACTGTAATTCCCTAATAAAACCGAATGAATAAAAACAATTGTTCCATTGATATGAATTTAATGCTAAATTAAACATTTTTACATTGTATAACATAAATTTGTTGACAGGCTTGCTACTCTTTAACAATACAAAAGGTTAAAGAGGGCAAGATTTGGGGTAAAACTGTACAAATTATGCAATTCCAGCTACGGTTATACACATAACTTTAAAATGTACGTTGGAAATGATGAAGTAAACAATATTCCTGTTAATACAAAGGTAGTATTGGATTTGATGGCCGCGTATAATCTTCTAAACAAAGGATATTAATTGTATGTTGATAATTGGAATAATTCGCCAGATTTGTTTCACAAGTTACACACCTTAGGAACTAATGTACTGTACTTTGTGATCTAAATGCAAAAATATGCCTCAAGATACAGACGAATTAAAACTCCAAAAAGGTGAAGCCATATCATATTGCAGTAATAACATTAATGCAAATGGAAGGACAAGAAGGATATGTTACAATAATGAACACCAGGCATTCCTTGGAGTGTACAGATACCAAAAAAGTAAAGGTAAAAGGATGGCAAAACGTGTAGTGTGCTTGGAGAAAAAGATAAGAAGAGAATCCACATGGTAGTATATACGTCAGAGTGGCTTTTTGCACACATCATATGATGTGTGCAAAAAGCCACTATGTTTGGAACATTTCAAGCCCTAAAGAATTATCTCCAATTATGTAAAGTATTTAATTAAATTTTTAATGCTTTTATTTTTGCACACAGTAAACCATAGTTGGTATAGCATATACTTCAAGCAAATGAAATAGCAAGTAACTATTAACAAAATATCAAAATTTGGACCGAATTGGTTAACAAATACCACTTCAAATGTCTCATACAAACCAATATTACAATTGTGTTCAAATTCTTTCAAAGTTCGTGGTGTTTGGGGTCGATCAGGGGATTGATGTGAATGGTATGCGAGTATTACAAAGACTGACAGGGAATGAACAATCAATATCTTAGCTGGTAGCATTTGCATCCATCATCACTCTGGATAGAGATGTGAAGTATTATTTGCTACTTTTCAGTAGCTTCTTCCTTTGGTATTTAACCATGTCACAACTTTTGGTGGCAAATGCCTTTGTGATAACTTGCTTTAGTTTAGTTGGTATATCCCTTTTCAGGTTGTCATCCTGACTCCAGACTCTCTCCATTGTCCCTGCAAATAAATATAGAATATTAGTAATAAAAACAAGGTTATATCATTTGCTATTAACCTATCCTGCAGGAAATCTACCTATTTATTACATTTACACATCGCATCTTGCAAGCCTATTTATGCACTCCCACTCTAACGCATTCATATTTATGTGCATGCATCAACGTGGCGAACAAAATGCTAGGCTCAACTTCCTAACAAGTATCTATTCTGTGCTCAACAAACAGGTTATTTTTTTATAAATATTTATATATACCCGTTAACTGCGTAAGGAACACCGGGGTAAGTGGAACCCCTAACATAAATAGTTGAAATTTCAATAGAATTGAATTGACATTCAATTTTAGTAACATTCTATAGCAATTGATAACAATATAACTCTTTAAGACTTTCATTGCAATTTAGGCATTTGTGAAAAATGTACTCAAGTACAAATCAATACCTAAATGATGATGATCGGAGAGATTTAAATTGCGATGGCAATGTTTTGAACAGCTTATTAATTACTATAATTCTTCGACATAATATCTTCCCGATGGTTATTCATTTTTCAAGAAAATACCCTTCGTATA